>NW_019384599.1:51609-64705 GCF_000671375.1 Centruroides sculpturatus | reverse complement strand
CGTGGTTTAATAATCAAAAATAATCAATTTCTGTTAGACTGAACACGTGGTTTAATAATAAAAAATAATCAATTTCTGTTAGACTGAACATGTGGTTTAAATAATCGATTTCTGTTAGACTAGATACGTGGTTTAATAATAAATTTCTGTATAATGAACACGTGGTTTAATAATCAAAAATAATCAATTTCTGTTAGACTGAACACGTGGTTTAATAATAAAAAATAATTTCTGTTAGATTGAACACGTGGTTTAAATAATCAATTTTTATTAAAACTGAACACGTGTTTAATAATTAAACTTAATTTCAATTTATGCTATTGATGAATTTCTGCAAATGAAACAATAATTATCATTCAAAACATATATTTTTTTTGTTTTAGATTTTACCTCTAAAATTCATATTTTCCCTCTATTTGGCAAGCGTATAACGCACAAAAAATTCAATTTACAACAATATTACAAAACGGCGATAGGATGCACCCATCACAAGTGTTGTCATTATTCCTGCTTTATGACAGCAATAACTTACTAGGAAACGTGAATGACCTTTTAAAACATTTAAAAAAAAAGCCCTGTCCGAACTTTATAATACAGAAACAGTAATAAAATCATCTTTACTTCAATCTGTGTAGGGATATTAAACAGGAAATTCGTAAAATCCCAACTGGTTAATGAATCATGGGGCGTTAACTACTAACCGAAAATTGTTTACAACGTCGAAAAATCCTTTTTAAACGTGATAGAAGGATGGTAATTTAATTAAACTCTTAACTTGTCGGATTGAGAAGGATTAAATTTGCATAATTTAAATCCTTTTCGAGTCTAACTGATGGAAAATTAATTAAATAAATAAATAAATAATAAAACACTTGACAGAAATTAAGGATATTCTTACTTTCAACTGTCCATTCCAACTTTCTAAACTGAAATTTACATTTTGTTTCTATTTTAATTGTTTAATTTCTGTTTCTGCTTAATTATTATTAAACAAATTGATCAATTGCACAAATAAAAATGCATTAGTTACTATAGAAACGGAATTAATACATTGTTTAATTGTTTAATAATAAAAAAATACAACAATGAGTTGCGTAACTTTCCCGGCCAAACATTAAAATTGTATGCTGCGCCACCCTGTTATGAGATTTTATTTATAATTTTGTATATTATTAATTATTACAAAATTGTGAAAGGTTTCATTTTCACGGTAGAGATGAGTTTTATATTAAAAAAAAAACAAATCGTAAATACTAATAACCACACTCGAGATATTACACGTGACCCTCTCTATCTTCCCACCCCCTTGACCTTTAACCACCAAAATTTAACAGCATTAATGCCCTTAATACACAAACCTCCCTGCAAAATTTCAGAAATTTTCAGCAAAAAGCTTTAAAGTTATTAAGCTTCAAAGTGGTTGAACAGAATCGTCCCCCTCACAAACACATACTGAAAAATTCCCCAAATTTCTTTGTATTTCTCGACGTTTAAAGGTCCTTAAGTGCAAAAATGTTCAGTTTAAGAAAAAAAAAAAAAAAAAACAAATCTTAATTTCGTAACAATTAAACAATATGTTAATTTTCTTTATGTTAATTAACTAATTAATTTTTTATTCGTGCAATTGACTATTTTTGTTTAACAATTAAATACAGATAAGAAATTAACATGTGATTTAATTGTTTAAAAAAATAATCAATTACAGAAACAGAAATTAATTAATTTACGTGTTGATTTTGTTTATTATTACGTAACAGATTAATTTCTATTTCTGAAACTGAACACTTATTTTTTTTTTAATTTATTGAACAGATGGTAAATTAACACGTGATTTAATTGTTTTAAAAAATAATCAATTGCAAAATTAATCATTTTACGTATAAAATTAACGTGTTAATTTATTTAAATATGTAAAATTGAACACTTAATGGACAATTAAATAACTTGTTAATTACTCAATAAAATGTTCAATTATAAAAACAGAAATGAATTAATTTATGTAATTAATTAATTTATGTTTCTACAATCGATTATTTTATTTAATTTTTTGAAACAAATTATTTATTTTTTTAAATCTAAATTAACTTTTTAAATCGTTGAACATAGATTATTCTCAGTAATGTAAGAGAATAAAATACACGACGTAGAAAGGGAGGAAAAAAAGAACATAAATCGCCTCTTCAATTGCTTATTTAATGGTCTCTTTAGCTTCTCGGTCACGTTAGATTATAAAATTAAGTAAATTTACCAGAACTTAATTAACTACAAGAGACTTTAATTCTGTTTGGAGTGGGAGAAAAATAATGGTTTAGTTTATTTGTGCACTCTTCTTTACTGGATAGTGCTACGTAGGTTAATTCTCTATTAGACGGATAGACAACCTGACATTCTTTCTACTGTGTTTATGCAGTGAAGAAGAATGCACAAGTCAATATTTGAACGAGGACATCAAAATTCTAGTATAAAAAAAACAAAGAAAAAAGTGATCTGAACACAACCTACTTGTCATAAAATAACATGACAACCTTAACGATCGTAATTCTTCAAATATTTTCCCTTAATTTTTATTTAAACAATATAAAAAAATAATAATAATAATAAGGAAAACTATTAATAGCCTAATAGCCTATTAACCTAATAAACGTTGATAATAATTATTAATTTTAATTATTTTATGAATATTTTTTGCGCTATTTTTTAAATTAAATACACAAAAGACAGTTCAATGAGTTATATTGTTCTGATTTTCTATAGAAAGCAGACAAACAGACGTTCGAAATTTCTATATATATATATATATTNTGATAATAATTATTAATTTTAATTATTTTATGAATATTTTTTGCGCTATTTTTTAAATTAAATACACAAAAGACAGTTCAATGAGTTATATTGTTCTGATTTTCTATAGAAAGCAGACAAACAGACGTTCGAAATTTCTATATATATATATATATTTTTTTTTTTTTTATTATTTACAGACAATATAAACAATATAATTTTCAAGTTCTTTCATTTATTTTCTGTAAATATTAATTTATATCTGTGTATATTGAACATTGAACTGTGTTTAATAAATAATTGTAATAAGTATAACATTAGTTTGTCTGTCAGTAGAGATTTATAAAATATAGAAAGCTGAGTTCTTTTTTTTATATTCCAATAACAATGTTCTATATATGTTAATTATTTACACGAACAGACAACCCAACGTTCCGTTTAGTGAATTTTTTTTTTAAAAAAAAAAGACAATCTAACTTTCTATATTTTATGATTCTTCGCTGACAGACAGACAAACTAACGCTCTGTTTATTTATAGTTATCTGTTAATCTGTAAGCCAACGTTCAACACCTATATAAACACTAAGTATTGTTTTTCATACTAAAATAGATGAAAATATTTGTTTCAATTAAAAATTATAATATAAAGTACGTCCGGTTGTTTGTCTGTTTCCAAAAATATATACATATTTACATTTAAACAAGGCAAATATTATATTTTTCTATTCAAACAAATAAGTTTTTCGTTTTTTTTTAAATAGTTTAATATATAAAACAGCAAACAAAAAATCAAATATTGAAAGCCTTTATGAGACAGACAGACAGACAGACATGTTACAAGTTATAGTAAACACACAATACACGCTCACTTCTCGATCACTATTATCAACGTAAGTAGACAATATAACTCATTATATATTATAATTTTAAGGACAGACAAACTGACGCTCCAGCTACAAATTACTACATAAATAAGAACTCGATAAGTGTCATTGGTTCAGCATGACAGAGAAAAGGGGATTTTTAAAGGATTATTATTATTATTTATTTTTTTTCCTCCTCCTCCCCTTCTCTTAATAATAATTGATAATTCTTTAAGTTAATTACTTCTTAATATTACACTTCCTCGTTTAGAATTCTCACTATCGAAGCGTGAGAAAAAACAATAATTTATTCAACCCCCCCTTTTTCCAATAACGTCACATGACCCCGCTATTGTCGTTTTACATGCACAAATAGCACCATTACGGTTCCGAAAACACAGGGATATATCAGTAACTGGCGTGTGCAATAGCAATTCTATACAGAAACAATATATAAATAAAAAAAATGGCCTATGTAATCTGTATATCTGTCTGTCTGTAGCCCATTCGAGGCCTCTATATATTAAAGGTTGTATAGCACTCCTCGCTCTGCTTATAAAAGAAGGTCGACGTCAGGTGTGTTTCGTGAGAAGCCTGGGAATTTTCTCGTCCCCCCCTCTTCTTTATACAGAGCCCACTTTCAAAATGGGGGGGACTGCACGACTCATCTGGGGAGCCTCTTCTAGTTTAGAGGGTCGAAAAAGTAGTCTAGTAGTTGGGCAGTTGGGAGGGGGGAAGGGTATTTTTTCATCTCTTTCGAGTGTCTGAAATGGAATATAGCTTATTGGTGACATACAGAGATGGAAACAGCATAGATAATGGTTCATTCTTCACGCTTTCAAGGACGTCTGTGCGGCTGTATTGAATTTTTAATATTGTGCAACCATGCGGTCTTTTGGGCCATATTCAAAGATGCAGAAAGATTTTGACTATTGGCACAATTTTTATCGCCGCTTTCTAACGTTTTACCCTAACATTTCTCTGTTATAGAACAGGTTTTCGCCTGTCTGGAGTAGGGTTTATCTCGATTAAAATCTAACAGAACTGTTATCTGGAGAGCGTTAGAAAACCGTTCTAGCATCTAAAAAAATAATATATATTCTAGCATCAAACGGCAACTAAAACAATGATTATTTGGGTCGAAATTCTTTTATTTGTCTATCACTAGTCGACACCCATCGTTAATTACGAATAAAATCCGTAACAATGTCCCGCTAATAATACAAGTAGAGCATCAAACTATTTAAACTATTCTTCTATTGGATCCCCTTTAAAAAAAAATCCCTAAAATGTTCTACGTGTAATATACTAAAATAAATCCTTAAAACTGTCCAAATATTCAATAAAATTCATCATAAAACTAGTCTAATCCCATAATAAAAATCACGTAAAAGTGTTCTACAATATAACACAGTAAAGTATTAATAACAGTGCTTTAAAATCCCCCAAAATCATATAAAATTTATTAATAAATCACCGTAAAAATTCCCTACAAACCGTCTAAAAACGTTTACCTATTGTATAGATAAATTCCCTAAAAACCCTAAATAAAAAAAAACACACACAAAAAACCCCCCCCTCCCTCCAAAATTCCACACTCGACTCAGAAAATTCACAGTTAATTTAAAATAATAATAATAAGAATAAGAATAATAAGAGGAGAGATTTAAATAATTAATAAAATAGAGAAGAAAGAAAAATTACAATTAAAAAAAACTAACCTTTTTCCCCTTCCAATATTGTCGATCTCGACATGACGAAAGTTGTATACTGGAGCCATGCTTATGTCCAACGTTCGTCCTGTAGAACGTAGAAACGTATGAGTAAGAAGTAGGCAATAGGCGCGCTACACAATAACTAGCCAGCTGCTAAAGCTGCCTATAAGCCGTGTAGACAGTCAGGAAACCTTTAAATGGCCACACAACACCTGCATCCTGGGTAGTTGAGGCCTCCGAGCATTCTTTAACCAACCGTGACATATAGACAATATTAAGTCGCCTTCTCTACAATTTTTTTATTTTTTAATTTTATTTTTAAAAGTAAATGTTTATACGAGGTCAATACACTACATTTTCTCTACATTTCTTTGATTAATTACAGGTTTTTTTTTTTTTTTGGAAGTTTACTATAGATTTTTACTAATTTTCTTCGATACAGATAAGCGCTATCTGTTAAGCGTATTGTGTAATACACTGCTTTAACCGTTAAACGATTGTTTAAAAATTAACACTTAAAACTAGTGTCTGGGGTCGTATTTTAGTGTTAAATTCGTATTATTTTTGGTGGATTTTTACATCGTTTTATGGGAACAGGTGTCAGGTGTGTAATCACTACAAACACTAGGCTTTATATAAACACACTTAGCAACGTTTACAGCTAAAAACGCGACCGTACACAAGCGAAATTTAATTTTAAAACAATAGATTTAATGGCCGTAACGCTAGCTCTAAACGTTACAAAGTGCCGTTATTTTAGGGGTGTATATATATATATATACTACTCGATCAATTGTAATAAGAATAAAAGACACGTAAGAGTATATAATATACCTCTTTTTTTCTGTGCTTTATGCTCTGGCATGTTGCTTATTTTTTTTTAAGCCCAAGATAACAGACGAAAGCCGGATACACTGTGCTGTAGTAGAGAGGGAGTTGTGTTATGCTGTTGCAACAGAGCTCGGCCTTCTACATACCTGAAAACTCAGATCTTCCGGTGTAGCACGCAGAACGTTTTAAACACGTGGCATGCCTCACCTGGCATATCTGTGAAAGGCGCGTGTTGACCACACCAGATCTTAACAGAAGATATATCTGACGACCCGGCCTACGAGAGGGTCGACAGTAGCTGAGGTTGTTGCACTCGACTTATCGACGAGCGCTACCGCACTGCAGAAGCCCAGCGTGACGTCACAGGAGCCGAATTGATTTTTGTTGTTCTCCACAAACTATTGGCTAGAACCTCTCACAAGCGCACACACACCACACACACAAAAAAAAAAAGTGGGATCGGTAATGAAGGGTAAGAACACGCAAAATCTTCATCACGTGCACTTGTTTCCGAATAATGTGGGCGTATAAACTCTTAAAGATGTATATTAAGTTTTCATTGCCTTATTATCTACTTTCCTAAACCCCCTACTGTATTTAAAAACCGTATATTGATTATCGATTCTGTATATTGTCCCTCACCTACATATGTCTAACGCATAGATTAATACAGGTGAGAGGGGGATAGCTCGCGTGATTATCGACATTCTATCTAACATATACGTGGGGTGTAACGAGATACCATCTTTTTAAATGCTGTAAAACTTATTAAAACGTATTGTTTTTCTACACCAATATACCAATTTCGACTTCCACGTACAAGTAACCGATAAGCAGAACAGTAGGGAAGTAACACAAGTTTCAATTTCCTTGGATAATTTGTAGGGGGGGGAAACCAGCAAATTTCCTCGTTTAATAAGTAAATTTTACTAGAAATTACAAGATTTTTAGTAGAATTTTTTACTAGAATAGTGGCACAATCATTTGACTCTGTAACAGATTCTCTTATCAAGAAATGAGACACACTTATCAGCTATTGCAGTAAATTATGTGATAATGGGATATACAGATTCCAGTTGTGTCTAGTGGATTTTAGTGTGATATCTAGTAGATTTTAGCTGCAATTAGAAAAAATATTCTAGTTATTTCTAATGCATTCTAGCTCTAAAACACTTCAGCAGAATTTTAACAATGTTTTAGAGATTCTAGAGATGTTTAGAATATGCTAGATACCGCTAAAATTGTCTAGAATCTAGAGGATTTTAGTAGTATCTTAATAGATTCTGGATGTAAATATCAATAGAAAATTCTAGTAGTATATAGTGCATTCTAATTATAGAACATTTAAGTTGTTTCTAGGGATTTTATTAATATCTAGAATCCTCTACATTCTAGAGGATTTAGTGGTATATAGTAGATTCTAGCATTAATTAGAAAATCTATTCTATTAATATCTAATGCATTCTAGTTTCTACATTACGTTAGTAATATTTTAATATATTCTAACAATATCTAGAAGATTCTAGAGTAACTAGAATCCACTAGATACCACTAGAATCCTCTAGAATTTAGAGAATTCTAGTAATTTCTGATTATAGAGTATTTAAGTTATTTATAGCGAATTCTTGTACTATCTAAAATCCTCTAAATTTTAGAGGATTTAGTGGTATATAGTAGGTTCTAGTTGTAAATTCGAAAATGCTAGTAGTGTGAAGTAGATTCTAACTTAGTAGTAAGCTAATCAAATTACTACTGGATCCCCTAGATTTTAGAGGATTTATGATAACAATCCTCTGTATTTTAGAGGATTTAGTGGTATATATTTTGTTCTAGTTGTAAATTCGAAAATGCTAGTAGTGTGAAGTAGATTCTAACTTAGTAGTAAGCTAATCAAATTACTACTAGATCCCCTAGATTTCAGAGGATTTATGATAACAATCCTCTGTATTTTAGAGGATTTAGTGGTATATATTTTGTTCTAGTTGTAAATTCGAAAATGCTAGTAGTGTAGAGTGGATTCTAGTAGTAATCTAATATCTTTCCTATTCGGATAGTGGTTTTTAGATACGTTGATTATAATAGAAAATTTAAAAAAAATCCTCTAAATTGACCGAGTTTTCTATTGAACCATAATGAAGGGTATTTTTACATCAATTGTATTTTGTGTTCTTTATAGAATCGAATTTACAAGAAGTAACAAGAGCGTAAATGACAGACTTTTAGGTTATTTTCTTTTTTCATTTTTATTTTATTTTGTCTTGAGGCCTTACGGTTAATTATACCCTTGTTAAATAGATATAATTAACTCTTTTCCTTTTCGTTGACAGTTTTTATGAATGAGGGATCGTTTGTAGCGAACAATAAGAGAAAAATTGGACACTAGTTTCTCTAAATGCAGGCGGTTTACAGAGGGAAAACAACTTAAAATAACAGTTACCCCCTGTTATTTTAACTTTTTTTAATGTTTTATAAGCATAAATGAATCCATTTTAAGAAAGAATCGATTAAAATTTCGGTTTTTTTTTTTAAATTAATAGTGTTATTTTAAACCAAATACCCGAAAATTCGGGTGTTTTAAGCCAAACACCCGAAAATTCGGGTGTTTGGCTTAAAATAACACCAGTTTTTCAGTGTTTTACGTATTGTTTTATGGATTAAAGTATTTCTAGTGTTTCATTTTTGTGTGGCAAAGCGAAATAAAACCGGAAACGGAAGCTGCTAACGATTTTTTTTTGCCAAATATTCGCCTCGCATCCATTACGTCGCGCCGCATCCTCTCGCATCCACTTTTAACACTTTTAAAACAATAATTATTAAGACTTTTAAAAGAAAATATCTTTCTAATGACGAAAATGAACGGAAAAACAAAGCATAAATCTAATAAAAACATCAACAAAGATTAATTAAAAGAGCAGGAACGTCCTTTGAGACCGAGCTAGCAATTATCCAATCCACAGTTCAAGACGAGAATATAGGCTGTGTTAATTAAAGTTTTAACACGATTGGTCCTGTGACACGTTTCTTTCAATCGATAAGAAGTTCATAAAGTTAATCTAAGACCTCTAAGTACATAGAAAAGTTTGAAAGAAAACACACACACACACATACATAGTTTTTAATCATTCTTTCCATAGTTGGCCATTCAATACACATCCGGATTCTGATCATTAATCTAAAGAGGAAGCGGATTAAGGAGTATACTTGCCTTTGATAAGAAGAATTTTCTTTGAATGAGTTTGTCAAAGAAGGTAGCAAACTATATACAGAAGAACGAGGTGACCATTTAAAAAGCACCTTCAATAAAATATCTACATTATCGATCTAACACATGACTTTTTTTAGTACAGAACTAAAAGGTTGAACGTCCTAACAGATGATATCTTGACTTAGAAAAAGCTACAGAAAACTTTAATTTTGATCTATTTATAACAAAACGTTATCTTGTTTATTTTATTTTTTTTATTTTGGGAAAGGGTACCGGTGTCAAAAACAGGTAAACATCCCGGGTGTGCGTATCGGTAAACAAGATTCCATGCATTAATATAATTATTTAACGAATTATCGAGTTTACAGTGCATTAACTCGAGTTATGAATTCGTTTTTCTTTTATATATATATATATATAGTTTTTTTTTTTCGGTGATTTAGCATTGAACAGAAGTGCAGGAACCTCGCTCCAGTGACAAAACAACCGTGGTTAATACAGGCAGGCAATAAGGGAGTGCCCCTGCTTGGTACACTAACTGTTGTTGAACAATAAACGATTTTCTGTAACGTGTCATCATCTAAAATCAAGGTCGATGTTGCTAAACAGAAGGTTTTCCAGATAAGAGAATGCGACCCGTTTTCCGTAAGGAAACATTAACATTAACATATACCTCTTATAATAATAATAATAATAATAGAAAAAAATATATAAGCAGTAAAAAAATCAAAATCCTTTGTTCTACTTGTTATAAAAAAAAAGGGCACGAATTGTTTTGATAATCGATCCGAATTCATCGCGTGTTTGTTTACTGTTATTATAAATCAGTACACTTGTCAAAAATATACCAGGTTTATAAACTCCTCCCCGGTTTTCTGTTATCGATAAAGGTGTGTGTGAAGTATTTATTTTTATGTTTTCTGTCTAGAAAATACAAAAAAAATAAATAAATAGCTTTTATTGTGTTGTGTTCTATGTATAAAATACAATAGACTCTATACGTATACACAGAAAAACGTTTGGGAAGTAATTTAACAATACAGAACACGGCTTTGTTACGTTGTTTTTGTGACGTTTTTATTTGTTGGCGTTCTCCGTTACGCTTGTGATATATGTGTGACGATTGTGTTATGTTGTATGTGTAGTATGCTGAAGTCTATGTTGCGTAGGCTATTATGCTTCTGTCCCGTTTTTGTTTAGTGTTTTCTTATATTATGTGTGTTTTTTTATGCCTATTGTTATGTGTTTTGTGTTCTGTATATATTTAAACGATCTACTCCGTGTTTAAGCTGTGCTTAAGTGCCGTATTTTATGTTTGGTGTGACGTGCTACACTGCTCTATGTTTATACATCTGTTCTATATTTAATGTTTACTCCGACGTCCTTCAAAAAAAAGCTGATGATCTTCGATCGAAAAAGACACAGAAACCTCATCTGATATAAGAGTTTCGATTTAATACGTTTAATCGATTGTGAAAGCGTATTCCTGGAATGGCTACTACTTCTGCATACATCAAGGTGAAAGAGGACAAAGGGGTTCAGAAGGGCAGACAGCTATCATTCGAACTCTGCTCTATGAGCCAGTTGCGGATGAGTGCCTTTGTCCGAAGCTCATTCGATTGTGAAAGCACCAAAATATCAAGAATTTTTTTAAAAACCCGTTTTTGGAATGTCTAGTCGTTTGGGTCACTCAACCTGTATTCGAGAATGGCAATAAGTTACCAGGCGATGCGCGTGTTTGCAAATGTTTGAAACACTTCTACAAGCGTTTAACAGCTGCATTTTGACATTTTTTTTCTTTTTTACTGTAATTTACCGAAGGTACAATTCGTAGAAACCGTGCAAATTGGCCACTTGTGCCACCATCATTGCTATCCCATTTAACTAGGGTATAATTTATGGAGCAGTGGCTCGATTCCCCCTATACACTTTCTACTACATAATAACCTAATAAATAGATATTTTCTAACAATTCAGAAGACGTAAAACTCTATAAGAAAATAATTTATGGAGTGTTTGCGGCGTATCGACCGAGTATAGATCTAATTATTAAAGACTTTTCTATCCTCATAAAAGCCATTCTTCTAACCTTATCTCGGTGATAATGAGCGTGTACTTTATGTCATAAATGTACAGAGCCTAAGAACATTTATAAGAAGCACTTTTACAGCTTACAGAAGCCAAATGTATGCAGCTTACAGTGGTAAATTATATAAAAAACGGCAGAACAAATGACTGAAAACGTCCTTTGTTCTATATCTTTTCTTGTTATTCGGTACTCGAAATGACTTTGGTTGTTAAGAAAGTAGCAGGAAGCCATAGCTTTTTCTTGGCAACGTACAGACAAACGAACTTTCGAAGTGGCTTAACTAGTCGTTTTATATTTGTACTGTTAATCTTCTAATAATAATTATTTAAAAAGAAAGGGGGAAGGGATAAGAGTAATGAGGTGACAAACCATTCAACGTGAAGTATTTCAAACGGGACATTGAACCTGATCATCGTTTCTGCTTGTTTGAAACATTAAAGAAAAAAAAAGTTGACAACAGCAACAATAATAATAATACGTTATACAATTTTATAGCTTAAGAGCATTTTATTTAATTACTTTTAACATTTTTAATTGTTTAAAATGTCATTTCAATAGAAGTAATTAAAGAAAGATTAATAATGTGTCGAAAACTTTAATCGCTAGACCGTGCAGAGGTGGGGGTGGGCACAAAAATACCAAACCCTAGATTTTAGCCAATACCTCCTAATCTTAAAGGTAAATACCCTGCTGTATTAGGTACATAACTGTACTCTCCCCCATAAAAACTTGTCTTATTCCCTCCGCTATGCATACTATTCGACCTTTGACTTTACTCTAGGAAATCGCATCCCGCTAAGTCTTTCCCTTTGCAAATTATGTAGCGTGCTTTCTAGCTTTCACTTACATTTGTTACTGTATTCTAGGAAGCTTAAGTAAGATATTTAGGGGTGCTCTTTCATTACCGAAAGGAAATAATTGCTTGCATCGATACAGTTTAACCGGAAACTCCACTAAATCGTGTAAACATGTTTAAAAAAAAAATATCGCAGATCGCAGCCTTCCTGTCCGGCCGACGTTCTTGCTCGTCACTCAAGCTTGACTCGGTTGCGGTTCACTTGTAACCCATCAAGGAGTATTGTTTTGTACGTTAAAACTATTTACTTTACCTTCTTTTCTGCACAGTATACAAAAGATACATATATAAGTTCCCTACTACATAATATTCCGCTTCCTCATCGTATACACGTAATTAAATATCAATGAAGGGGGGGGAATACGTGCAGAATTTTATTAACCTTCTCTGATTTTTATCGCTTCAATCTATGGAAGTTAAAGCTATGATGTCAAGCGTGAAGGCCGACTCGTTACGATAGAAACGAGAAACTAGGGATTTCTCATCCATGAATCCTTATGATCTATACCGAAATTTAATTTATCTTTTTATAAAATAGTTATAAAATGACTTATAAGTTTGTTTTAATATAAATATAACATTCGATAAAGGATCTAAATGTGTAAGTGGTATTTTCCATTCAAATGGCGGCTTTATATGTTAATCCGCCATTTGCCTGGTAATGTATATAATTAATGATTTTTTTTTTAATTTAAAATTTTACTTGAAATTGAATATTAAGTTAATTTAAAAAAATTATAAATTATGCCCAAGATA
>NW_019384599.1:0-51338 GCF_000671375.1 Centruroides sculpturatus | reverse complement strand
TATCTTATTTAGAATTTTATAATAAAATATTTATTATTAATTATTTAATAATATACAAAATACAGTAATAGAAATAATACATGACGCGCCATCTCGGAGAAATATTTCGAATTATTAATTAGATTAAAAAAAAATCACTCGTTTGGTTGAAAATCAAAATTAAAGTCAAAAGAGGGCGTTAAAACTTCATTATTAGCGCCCTCTCCTAAATTCAATGTTTATTTTAAAAGATTTAATAAAATGTTTATAATTATAATTTCCAATGTGAAATAAATACGCGGAAAGGAATTTAAATATTTAACAAGTTATTAATCCTTAGAGAAGCTGTAAAAAATATTTAAAAAAAAGCTCTATCCATTGAAGGAAGAAAAGCGGTTTTTTTAATGCGAAGGTAGAGCAGAATGACCTTTCAACGATGAATCATGGTTCAAGAAAATACACGTGACTAAAATTCGGAGTAGATTCTTATCAAGAATCTGCTTCAAGATAGAATTAGCTGTATCACGAATCATAATAAACTCTTATTATTTTAAGTATAAGTAATAATTAATGCTACAATTCGGGAATATAACTATTGTTTTCCATTGCTATATAACCGGTATAGAAACATATGTTTACGGCCGCAGCGGGACTTCACAAAATTAATTTTGATTTATTTTATTCTTAAAAATTTTGTTAATAATAGTCTTCGTAACTCATAAATTTATTATTTTCCTTTGGAGTTTTTTGTATTGTTTCATAAAAATATGGTAATTAATAAAAATATCGATACCGGCGGTATTCAAAACGTTATAACTTGCGAATTATAATAGGTGACTTCTAAAACGATTAAGGGTATATTTAGCACATTATCTGCTAACGAATTATCGATTTTGATTTCAAAATTTAAAATCATTACCAGAATATTATTATTTCGTTAAACTAGACTACAAGTAGACCGCACGTGGGAGTACTAATTTTTTCTGAATAAAGTTAGTGTATATGCATAATTATTATTAAAACACATTTTTATTTCATTCATAACGCTATATATAATAACCATTTTTTAATACTATATAAAAATATAGATAATATTTGAATCGCAAAATTATTACAGATAATAAAACACACTTCTTAAAAAAAATTATAAATTTACGTAAATTATAATTATTATTTTAAGTGACATCAAAAATTTTAAATAAAATATATAAAAATTTAAAAAATATATATTGTATTAATTTAAAAAATTGTATTACCTATCTTCACCGCTTGAGGACCGAAATCAAATACGATTCACCTACGTCAGCCGGAAGAGTATACGACAACGGAAAACGTAACACGTCATCGCAAATCAGCCAATAGGGTAAAGGGGGAAATGACGTATTCCGGTTTGTTAGTAAACAGACGAGGGAATGGAGAAATGTAACAAAATTACAAATTATACAAGTTTTTACGGTTTTATAACGCGTTTTTCTTTAATTTAATTAAATAACTACGCCATGTTTAATATAATTCGTGCTTTATATAATCTGTGATCGTTGTTATGTTTCTTGTTGGATACCTTTTAGGCCTAACTGTGCATCATTTGTGAGTTCAACGAAAGGTAAATGTATGAAAAATGTGTCTTTTTAAGTGGACATTTAATGATTTGACAGATCCCCTATTTAAAAAGCCTGAAGTATTTTTCAATGGTAAACTCACATGTACACATTCAAAGACATCAACAAGAACATAAGCTGAAAGGCACAAATAAGACATAAATTATATGCTCTGGTGTTTATGGGATTAACCAGCATACAACTTTCAATGCGCTGTTAACACTACATGCTGTCTACACAGTGTTAGTACTTCATGCGGTTGATGCTCTACATGCCAACTACACAGTGTTGATACACACCGACTACACGCCGCAAGTTGGATGCAGGCTCTACTACACATTCATATGTTAACTATGTATAATAACACATATATATTCAGTTATGCGATAACTGCATAGGTTTACATTCGCATAAATGTTAACTGCATTCATTTGAGAGTTAATCAGTCACACACACATCAGTAGGAAAACATGTTTTATACACAATTGGATAAGTACTATTAGAGAAAATGTATTCACTATTTAAACAAAATTAACTGTGCTCTACTATGAATCTGTTCTAATATATCACAGATGAGTAATTGGAATTCTCTGTTCTTTGTTCTGTGTGATAATTACTCATACTTCTGGTATATTCTATTAATTTTCGAGGGAAAATAGAACATTTCGAAGGAATTATGCAAGCGATATTGTATCAGTTCCTGCTTGATATTTTATAATAGTTTCTGTTTTATATTCAATAAGAATTTCGAATTTACCTGGTTTTAACGTTTAAAATTTTCATTAATTAATCAAAAACGATGAATTTTTGGCATCTTAAAGTCCAAGAGTGTCGTTTATAGCAGTTTGTCACATTATACAAAAGATTATACTTAGATATATTTCAGTTGACTTTTAATCTACCCCATTAAACTAGAATTTTTAAGGAAGAGAATATTAAGAATTTTTGAATTCTGTACCATACACTTATATGCCGTAAACTAAGCTTACGTTGTCACCATTTTGTTCTTTGGAGAAAATCCCCAAATTTACAAAACTAATGCCAAATGAGTATATGGAAAAAAGCCAGAATTTTAATAAATATATAAACTTTAACATGCAATAACTCTCACATAACCTAGAGCATCCCTAAAAAACACAAAACAGAAAGTAGGGCAAGCTTAACGAAAGAAGACCAAGAAACATCCATACAAAAGTCTTTTATTTATATTAAGCAATATAATAAATTAATTATAAAACTTTATACAAGTTAATAAATTATACAACCTAATTTATGCAGTAAGCAAAAAATAAAAAATAAATAAAAATAAGTGTATTTAATTTTTCATTTTTGCAAACAATTCACCTCAGTGTAGTGAAAGATAAACACAGGGGAGAAAGTTTAGAAGAGTGAAAAACACGATAAACAAACAAATTAATACTTTACCAAGCATAAACTGACATTGGGCCATGGCAGAGAAGCAAAATAAGTCAAAGTTTTTCCTATTGGTCAACTAGAACGAAATGTTTTTTTTTCTACCTATTGCTTTATTTATTTATTTTACAACGTACTTTGGGAGCGTTTTATATAGTTTCTAGGCGAATAATAAGAAACTGGTGACGCGTATAAGTTTAATGTACGATAAATGACGATGATGATAGTTTAGTAACGGGCTTGAGGTTGCATGGGAAATGGTACAGGTTGAGTTGGAGTAGCAAAGTTAGAGTTGCGGGCATAGTTACACACGCACACACACACACACACACACAGCCTGTGTATGTGCTGGCTATTGACATAGGACTTATCAATGGACGAGTAACGTTTTTAAACGTAGGCTGTTCAAATGGTAAAGCGTAAAAGAGCTGGTTCGTGCTCCGGACATGATGAAAATCGTTCGGAAGATGGGTAAGAATCTGTAGTTTTTCCGATCGTGGTTTTGTTGGTCGTCGCACTCTCTTCGTCAACCGCCATATTCGCCGAGATAGCACTCGCGTCTTTAATACATTTTTCTCGTTGCTCTTATCCTCTAGCGCTTAAACTGTAAAAATTTCGTTTTATAATCGTCCTCCCCCGTTTAAATTATCGCACGGGACTGTTAAAATCTCTATTCGAACTTTTATTAAATCGTGCTTCCTTTTTAACGTTCTCGTGGCAGCCATCTTTGTTAGTTTTGCAATTGGTCGGCGATCGTTTCGGTTTTTTATTACGTTTAAATCGCCTTTATATACTGTTTTGTAGACGTGTGTGGCTAAGTTTAATCTTTCCGCGTTTTGATCGAACAATTTTCTTTCTAGCATCATGACATCCGATATTCGTGGTAATGATGATGTTAAGGTCAATAGCGAACCCAATCAGGCCGGACAAGAACTGTCTAGCAGTCAGTGTGTGAGTAACACTCGTAGTAGAACTCAGAACAGTACTAGAGTTACGAATATCGTACAGAATACCGATAACAGTAAAGAGGAGAGTGGTATTTCGCCCGACAAGATCAGTAGAAGCTGCACCCTGGGCCAGAGGACTAGCAACAGAATATCAAAGAGACCGAAAAGAGATTCTAGCCCTCCTGCTACGCAAACACAGCTAGCAGCTAAAAAGAATGGTAAGTTTTTACTCGTTTATTCCCTTACTAAAGTATGAATTTAATTAGTTACGTCTCTGCTCTCTAACTTTCTGTCTCCGTCTTAATCCCATGTCCCATCGGTCTAATGCTGAAGTTGCCGGTGTTTGTGGCGTGTGGGCTCCTGTAATGATNCTTATTGCTATAGCAACTAAATGATACATTATTATTATTCAATAAAGAAAAAATTAATTTTAATGATGTGAAATTGTTCTGCATTTAATTTTTAATTGGACGTTTCAAAGATTCGTGTATCGGCGAAGACAAAAATAAATGAGATTCAGATCAAAGATTGTGTAAAATTATTCAAAATTATAGTTGATTTACAGTTGATGTGATTTTAATTTATACTATTTATTGTCTAGTGGTACCAAAAGTATGGCCCTTGTGCCAAATCTGGCTTGGAAACATATTTGATACGTTGCTTATAAATGATAAGATATAAACCGACTTTTAGTATATGTGGAATGTACAAAATATTTGGGCTCATCTCATCGGTCTAATGCTGAAGTTGCCGGTGTTTGTGGCGTGTGGGCTCCTGTAATGATGTTAGAATTGTTGTCTGTGTTTTGCATTCGGACCACTGTCGTAATTTAACTATAGAATCGATATTTGCTTTTGAATCAGTCTAACTAAGTGATTACTTTATGTTTATGAAGGATTTAAGTTGGGTGAATGTCTCTCTTCGTAGAAAGCCATTCTAAATGCAAGTTATTGGTTTGTGTATATAAGTCACATTAATCTGTTGAACGCAATTACCTTTCTTTCTTTGTTTTGTCCCGTCCGGTTGCCAAGGTGATGAAATCTGAGACGATCGTAAACAGTTTTGCATTTTTTATGAAGTCGGTCAAAAATTTTACTGGATTTTACATGTTTTAATACGATCGGAGGTAACGATAATTAATTTTGTTTAACTTTTTATGTGGATGGCCGAATGTTAAATGTACCTTGTCAAATTTTGGATTTTGACTTATCTTATATCGTCGATAAATTATTTATAACAATGATAAATTATTAATGAACCGTTGTATTAGATAAATACTTTGCTCTAAATGATATCGATAGATCCGAAAAGCAGTTAGCTCTTTAAACACATGTGTAAAGGGTTCTAATCAAATTTTTTCAAATTAATTTAAACTTTTCATTATGAAGCTTAAATTAACGAGGACGGGGATATTAATAGAAACCCCAAATTTTTATTTTCTCTCTTTTTTTTTTTTTTTTAAGCACTTTCTTTGTAAGGATGGTTAAGCTAAACTATATATACTATACATATACTTAAACTTTTATATCACCCAATTCTAAGATGAATTTAGAAGATTGATTGAACATATAATTTAGCATATGAACAAAGCTTTAAAAATAGAAAAAATCAATACTAATCATGTAAGTTTTTGATCTTGTTTCTGATGTATTTTTCTTAAAATTATCCACAGATATGTATAAGGAGAATTTAATTAATTTCAACAGATTCTTAATTAAGAATCTACTTAATTGAGTTTGTTGTTAATATATAATTAAAAAATTTTTTAAATTTATTTATTACGCTGTTTGATTCCTACACAAATTCATTAAGATCAGAAGCTTACTTGAGGTAGCTGACCTTTCCTCTCACCTAGTTTTGTATGAGTTACATACAATACTTAAATCCATCCTTGCTCTATAGCTTCTTTGTGTTTCTGAATAATCTATCTTTTTGATGCATCTACATTGATTAAAGTGTATAATCAACTGTAAGAAGTCGGTAATAAATCACTATACTGAAAATCATTGTATAGTCAATTAATATATCTGATATTAATTAATTAAAAAACTTAATTTACATAAATGACAATGCATCAAAACAAATAGGATACACAATAAAAATCATTATCAAACAGCTATATAATATGACTGTTGCACACTTTATTAATTATATATTTGTTTTCAAAAGTTAATTTAATTAGAAAAAAATATACATCCAGAGTGAGACAATGTGTAGTTTTCTAGGAATACCGACTCTCACCATTAAGTCCACGGTGGCCGAACTGCAACTTGCGATATCGCTGTTCTAGACCCTTACTGCTGCTTCCGTATATTTAATTATTATAATTAGATATACATATTAATTATATATACAGTAATAATAGTTTCAATAGAGAATGTGGCTCTCATATTTCTTACGGGTAATATATGGCTCCTGTTGTGACAAGGTTTGCTCGGCCCTGCTTTAAGTAATAGTACGGTGGCCATTTTATTTTGAGTTGACACCGCTGCTTTGTTTTCCAAAATATGTACACTAAGTTACAAAAAAAAAATGCTTTTGAACAATTAAATAATTAAATTTAATAATTTATAGTTAGAGCATAATATATCTCACTATTATTTACATATTCTATCAATAAATTTCTTCTCTATTAAAAAACATTATTTATTAATTTACTAATTTTTATGTTAATATGATATTTATAGTTTCAATTATCAGAAATATAATTATTATAAATTAAATTATTAAATTTTTAAAAGAATTTTACAAAGAATCTCCAGTCTTCAATTGTCATGTTTAGTTTTAAAGATTTCATTAAAAATAATAATTTAATCATGAAAATATTACTGAAACAGTTAAAAGAAAATTTGTAATCTTTCAATGATTATTTACATAATTATTAATTATATATTGTAATAATTATAATTTTAATTGAAATTTTGTAAAAAGTTCATTTAATTAGTTACGTCTCTGCTCTCTAACTTACGTTTTTACGTTATTATGTTATTACGTTAAAATTACGTTAGCTTTAATTAATTCATTTAAAAAATCATAATAATAATAATAGAAATCTTTATATAATTGAATCATTGTTTTAATTATTGAAAAAGTCTTATTGCTATAGCAACTAAATGATACATTATTATTATTCAATAAAGAAAAAATTAATTTTAATGATGTGAAATTGTTCTGCATTTAATTTTTAATTGGACGTTTCAAAGATTCGTGTATCGGCGAAGACAAAAATAAATGAGATTCAGATCACAGATTGTGTAAAATTATTCAAAATTATAGTTGATTTACAGTTGATGTGATTTTAATTTATACTATTTATTATCTAGTGGTACCAAAAGTATGGCCCTTGTGCCAAATCTGGCTTGGAAACATATTTGATACGTTGCTTATAAATGATAAGATATAAACCGACTTTTAGTATATGTGGAATGTACAAAATATTTGGGCTCATCTTACATTTCATGCACAATTTGGCCTGCCAATAGACAGCAACACTAGTCTAATAAAAAGAAATCTTTCAAAGCTTACATTACATGATTTTACATAAATATTTTATTGATTCATTTAGAAGATACAAGAAGATTTAATTATAAGTGTACACATAGTTGAATCATTATGTTTTATTCCTTCTTATTAACTTAAAAATGAAACAAGCCTTTCGCTAAAGATGTTAGGTCACAAATGAGAGCAGTTTTGAAATTTTCTCGGCTTAGAATCTTTCTCTTTTGAATTGAATACATTTGAAAGTAGAAAATTATCTAGATATTAATTGTTTTGATATTTAAATTTCTTTCACTCGAAAGGGATTTGAACTTGATGCATATCTCAAATGTTTACCTGTATTCTAATGTAGAATCTCTTTAATCAATAGATCATTATAATTATATTACAATTATTTCAAGTTTAAATGTATGAAAACTATAATTGATGGGATCTATTTATTGTAAATTCTCATTTCAAATTGTTTATTTTCTCAATTAGATTGAAAATTAATTTTAAAATATTAATTTTTAAATTTAACAGTTGTGTTCCTATCTGTACATTCATTAAATAATTAGAATTTATAAATAAATAAAAGTATTTAACTCAAATAACTTCGCAATCTTTCTTTTATTTATTAACCAGTAAAAGGTCTTGCTTGTTAATAATAATAATGTATTTAAAATTTAGAAATAATCATTATAATGTTATAATATATTATATAATAAAGGTAAAGAGATTTATAGATTTTTTAAAAAATTTATAAATCTCTTTACTTTTATAACTCACCTCCTCGACTCCACGGATATAAAAATTTATAAATCCATATCTGTGAAGTAGAGGTGGCTATTGAAGGCCCAAAGACTGTTAAAAATTTATAAACCTCTGCATTTTTCAAATTTATATATACTTTTATTTTTCAATTTTATTGCGTAAACTAATAAAAGGATTAAAAATATTTACTGTTACAAACATTTCTGTCTGTGTGACAATCATTAGAAATGAAAGAAAATGTTCGTACCAGTAAATGTTTCTAATCCTTTTACTGGTTTTGGGTGTATTTGTGTGTATTTTCATTCCCTACAACCAGTTTTCAAAGCAGTGAATGTATATATTAATATTATATTAACATTTTTACATCTAATTAAGTAAAAGAAAATTTGAATTAAAGACTGTATCATTAAGTAATTAAAATTTTAATATATTACAAATGTATTTTATATTAGATAATTAGATATGGTGATTTATAATATTTAACACTATCTTGTATATCATTATATTTTTATTATATATAATTATATATACGATATTGAAATGTATATAAAAATAATACTTTATTCATAGTTTCAAAACAAACAATTCAACAAGATCAGCTTAAAACAAGAAGAACATGGGAATTGTGGAGTGTTGAAGATAAAAATGCATTTTTTGAAGCTCTCTGTGAAGTAAGTTGTGTTATAATTTACATTATTATTGTTTAAGAATGTAATAGAAATTCTTTCGACTTTAAATTTATCAGTGTGTATAGTTATTGTTAATTTCAATTATGTAACTATCAGAAATCTGTTATGTAATGCAGGTGCATTTTCCTCGAATTGCTATGTCACTTTGATTTATAACTAAAACGATTTTTAAATTTTATATAAAAACCATTTAAATGGTTAGTTAAGAAGACAATACACATTTTAGAAATATTTTCAGTTATATCTGTATTATTTATTCTTTATACAGGATCTTCTAAAATGAATGCTATATCATTTTAAATTATTATTCTTCTCAGATAATAATTATGTTAATTATTATCTGAGAAGAATGCGATGTATACCAACTGATAAAGTAATCTGCATTCAAAAGTCTTGTCTACTATCTCTAGGAAGTGCAATAAATGAAAATGGTAATTTTGCAATGGGGAAGACATTTTGCGTTCTACGGTTCGTAAAGTTGGAATTGCTTGTCACTGTGCAGTGTGAGTAAACCGTAGGAGCTGTAGATTTGTGACTGCTTGGGGGAGTAATAACATATGCTGTAGTGAGTGTAGGAAAAATTTGATTGTCAGTCGGATGTGTGTGACATGAGATGCATTCATTGAAAAATTATAATAGGAAAATGTGAAACTTGGACAGTTTTTTGATTTTTCAATTAATGTACATTGCATTATTCTTGGACAATAATTAATATAATTAAAATATTTTAAAATGATAGAATTCTTTTTCAGAAGACTCGGTATAGTGATTTTTTTAATAAAAATTGTTCAATTGATATGTATTAAATCAATTGAATGTGTCTATTACAATATGAATTTTAAAGGTTTTATATTTACAAAGCATTGTTATATAAAAACTGTATAGAACTGAAAATGTTCTTATAATAAGTGTAAATAATTTTTATTACTATATTTTTAATTTTTACCCAGGCAGTCTGAGCATTNGTATATAATAAATATGTAATGTGTGGAGATAATGTGAAAGCAGTGTCATAATAAAGGTAGTTTACCAAAATTACATTTGTTATGTTTACCAGAATTTGAACTTCTTACAAAAGAAGTTCAAATTCTGCCATAACTGCAATGTGAAGCAGGATTTTCATTTAATAGGTTTGTCACCTGGCAAAAGTGAAAATGGCACTGTCCTTTGAATTGACTCTGTTACACACAACATGTCAATGCATGTTTGACATTACTGAAAAAAATGTACTTGTATTGCTTACAGCTTGTACAAGCACTACAGATACATTTTCAGATAATGTTGCATACCGTATTGACATGTATATGGCAGAGTTAACTCCAAAAACAACCTTCATAGATTTTTCCTTGGGATAAGTAAGCACCAATGCAGTGGAAATGTAGGCTTTTTTCTCTGGACTGTGTTTATAACCACTGGAATATGGCTTCATGATAGACAACATTTCTTCAAATGTGCAATACCAATGCATTGCAATTGTACTTAGGTATCTTTTTGTAACTGTAAACACAAAATTTGTACAGCCATCATATTCAAACTCTGCATACCAAGGACATACTTAATGTGTTGCTCTATGGTCATTACTATTTTCATTTTGTTGCATGACAAAACTATACAATGAAATATCTATCTTACTTTGCCATGTTAGCAAAATTTGAACTACAAACAAGTAATTTGTATACTATGGTACAGCTTTTAAATTATTTTCATTTAAATTCAGTACCCAATATTATTATATAAAACAATTCTTAGACTTTCTTTCATAGTAAAGTAAAGCTATTGCATTAAATTGATAATATATCTTTTTGAAATTTAGGTCTGAGTGAAAAAAATAGACAGCAATTAAATGAGCTTGTTTTTAATGGGTAAGTTATATTTTTTCCAATTTGATTTTTAAGAATAATTCATTTCAAATATATATGCATTATTAGTAAAACAAAATTTATTAATTGGTTTATTAAATTTTAATATTAAAATGATAATGAATATAAAAGCCACTTAATCCGACTCAGCCTCTTATGCAAAATATTAGATACATCCAACACACCTTATTGCTGAGAAACATATATTTATTACATAAAACTAACGTTTTCGGCTCAATTTATGGGCCATCTTCAGGTTTACTGTTGTTCGATTCTAATACACAACCGAACACGTTCAAAATTAAACCAAATTAGAACATGCGTTTAAATTTAACCAATAGAATAAGCATAACCAAACTAAAACAATAAATAAAATACCAAACTAACAGAAAAATGAAAAATGAAAAATAAAAAATAAAATACGGTGTTAAGCCGCAAACAATAAGGAACAATTCCTAATACATTAACCCAGATATCTATTGAGTCACTGTAGACGCATTATTACTCGTGTTACTTCTTACTATATATTTCCAGGATGACGGTAATACCGTCGCATCTTTATAATTTAAACATCTGTCAGCCAAACTCGCTCTGTAAATTTCACATTTCTCAGTTATGGATGACAACGTTGGCGAGCGTACTTTTGTAAGAATTTTGGCATCCTCCCATTTAACAATCGAACCATCCGCTTGCGCCATTTTGGATAATGCTGTTGTACACTTGTTTTTTGCGACATCGTATCGGTGCTCCTTAATCCTCACCCTNGTACAACAGCATTATCCAAAATGGCGCAAGCGGATGGTTCGATTGTTAAATGGGAGGATGCCAAAATTCTTACAAAAGTACGCTCGCCAACGTTGTCATCCATAACTGAGAAATGTGAAATTTACAGAGCGAGTTTGGCTGACAGATGTTTAAATTATAAAGATGCGACGGTATTACCGTCATCCTGGAAATATATAGTAAGAAGTAACACGAGTAATAATGCGTCTACAGTGACTCAATAGATATCTGGGTTAATGTATTAGGAATTGTTCCTTATTGTTTGCGGCTTAACACCGTATTTTATTTTTTATTTTTCATTTTTCATTTTTCTGTTAGTTTGGTATTTTATTTATTGTTTTAGTTTGGTTATGCTTATTCTATTGGTTAAATTTAAACGCATGTTCTAATTTGGTTTAATTTTGAACGTGTTCGGTTGTGTATTAGAATCGAACAACAGTAAACCTGAAGATGGCCCATAAATTGAGCCGAAAACGTTAGTTTTATGTAATAAATATATGTTTCTCAGCAATAAGGTGTGTTGGATGTATCGAATATAAAAGCCCTACTTCAAAAGCATACATCTTAGTTTATGTAATACTTTTTTTTTTTATGAAGTTTTTTTAATGTAAAAATGACTAAATATATGTTTTTGATTAAATATTTTTTGTTTAATTAAATTTTGGTTAAACAAAAAGTATATGTTTATTGTTTAGCTTTATTATGTGCTGAGATTTATTTTATTGGTTTTGTTTTGGTTAATGGTGCCAAGTTTTGTAAACTTTCATTACAAAATTTTAATAGAAAAATAAGTTTTGTTGTAAAAAAAATCAAAATGCTGATTGTATATCTTATATATATAAGAAAATATTAAATATTTTCTTTTAAATCAGAATGATTTTATATTTTCTCTATTATTTTGTTATTTAAGAATTTGGAGATTATAGAATTAAAACATTTATTAGTTGATTATCAGAGTATTAATTAATTATTAATTTCTGTGGGATTGTTTTAATATGAGTGTGTATTGTAATTTTATATAAGACTTCAATCATATTTAATTTGAAAACTTAAGCTTAGCTTTCTGAGTTGTGTTTAAAAATTTGTAAATTGAAAAAAACATGTAGCAACTTAGAATATTATTCATATTAATATAATTTATAATAATAATATGAAAGAAGAGAGATATAAATTTTGCTGCATTTGACTGTTTTAAAAAAAACTGATATAACATGAGTTAAATGGAAGTGAGTTAGTTTCTGTAATATATAAGGAATCTTTTCTGAACTTTGTTTTTATAAAAATAATATAACAGGAATTCAGAATGTATATAAGAGTTTTTTTTATAATATTTCAGTACCAGTTTTTGATAAAAAATGATTTAATATAGACCTAAGAAAATTTTCTATTCTCTTTAATGTTTTTTGTCATGTGAAAGATTAATTTTTTTGTGTGTTTTGTTTACAGAAATCAGTAGAATGCTTCAGTATTGAATTATTCTTAAAATTAAATTTACTCTAACATACCAGGTGATTGTAATTAAAATATCCTATTCAATGTTGTCTAGAAAGATTCTTAGCATCTAAATGCAACCACATCTGATATAATGATATTTTAGGACATGTCTGTAAAAAATATTCGCCACTATAGTACTTTTGTTACTGCAAACATTTTATTTGTATAAGACATTATACAAGTGGATATTGCTCAATGTGGTGTTCATTCTGAAGGTGTGAAATCTGAAAGCAACGAACCGTGTAGTGTTTTCAATGGCTGACTGTAACTGATCTTCTGTTATGCTTCTCACATACAGTGTGATGGTGTCTTCTAATTTGAAACATGTTCATGATAAACTACATTTTAAATATCAACACAACCAAAAAGTTACATTGATTAATATCCAGAGAATGAGGTGGCCAGACAGTAGAAAATGCACATCCAATCATTATGTTATCAGTAAATTGTTGCAGAAATTGCTGCATGGAGCATGCAATATGTGGAAGTGCTACATCTAACATGAAAGTGGTTGTCGCTGTTGCAATTGGAGTATGAGCATATGACAAAAGTGTTCAACATCTCTCAGTATCTTTGGACCATCACAAAACATTTCACTACCCATTGGAACTAGCTTCTTTAAAGAGAATGGTCAAGAATAAATATTTTTGTGAATCCACACCAGATTATAATTTTCAGCAAGTGCAGTGGCCATTATTATTTTTTGTGGCCAAATGGAACAGTTATGGATGTACACTGTTCCATTGAGGTGAAAATGTGCTTTGTCATTCCACAAGATCTTCCACAATACATCCATGTCCATTTGCTAATGTAAAGTTATCAGCAAGAAACTTGTGTCTAATCTTATGAATAGCATTGTACTAACTTTCTCTGTACTTTCTACACTGCTAGAGGCACTACGATCTGCAACATTATTTATTGATTGTTTAACAATCAATAACTGTTCAACAATCAACTGTTGTGGTAATATCTTCAACATCTTTACTTCATATGAAATGATAAGTTTTCATTCTCAACTAGCTGAATTTTCCAGAAATTTTCCAGACAGTCAATTTTGTTGAATCAAATGATCATTTGATTCAACAAAATTTGTGTTGTCTGTGGTTCTTGGCATAAATTCTTACAGTGGTGAAATTCTCGAAGTGCAGCTGAACCAGTATCATTTAGAACAGCCTTACAAGAAATGCATATTCCAGCAAGATGATAAGAATAACATTCAATATTTGTGGCCATTTTTATACCCAGAACTTGGCTGCAACATATGTGCTTATGCAAAATAAACTGATTTTTTATTATTTGTAGTGCCAAAACTGCCATAAAGGTGTGTTTTGATACAAATTCATTTTACAGAAATGTCTTTTCCATGTTCTGAAATGCTACCAAATCAGATTCAGTTGCACTTGAGCTGCTAAATATTATTCCAGAAAGTGTTGAATAGGGTACTTCACATATGATTTACTTGGTATATTAAGGAACAACAAATTTCAGTAAAAAGTTTAATTGAAAACCAAAATATCCTGAATTAATAGTGTTTACTAATAATTTTGTAATTAAATCATGATATGGATTATATTAACCTATGAAAATTTATTTATTTATTAAAATATTTATTATTTGTGAGTAATAATTAATAATATTTAATTAACATTTATTTTTATTATTTTGCAAATTAACATAATAAATATTGTATCCACTTGTTTAATAATTAGAAAAGTTTGAAAATCATTTTTAAAAGTATATTATATAGGCAAAAAATGTATATATTAATATATAATTGTAAATAGACAAAAGTATTATATGCAAAGTTTATAATTATGTAATATAAACGAGTAAACCTTTAAATTATTCATGAATCATATCATATAATCTTTTTATAATTAAGTTATTCAGGACAGTATTTTGATAAATATTTATATTTAGAATATCCATTTATATATTGAATTCAATAAGAAAGAGGGCTTTAGGAATTGTAACTATTCTGAAAATTTTATCTTTAATATAGAAAATAGTTATTATTATTATTAAAATATATGTATTTTAAGAATATATAGACATATTCTTATATATATTTTCTGGCCATGTCACTGACTATTTTTATTTTCAATCCAATAATTGAATAAAAATTAATGAAACAGTTTTTATTGGATTCAAAATTTTTTTTCTCTTTAATATTTAATTTGAAAGTTAATTGTACATTATCATTGAAGAAATAATTTCATTTGAGCATTAAAAACATTTTCTATGAAATATAATTAGTTTAATAGTTTCATCTTAAAGTCAAGACTTCGTTCTTGAATTAATGTCATAAATTTGCTCCTTTGGTTAAAATTTTTGTGATATTTTACTTGAGGTTTAATAAGATTTTTATTAATTTTTGATTTTTAAGCATTTCTATATTACTGAATTTAAATATAATTACCCTAAACAAAGTTATCTAATTTTATTTTGTAATTTCATTAAATAATAGTGTAATGTGGTAATTGTTATGTCTTGGTATTTTATTCTGCTCGAACATTTATTTAAATGTTGATATTACAACACAGAAAATTTTATGTAATGGATATATTTATAACTAATATTGTATATACAAAGAATTATTATGAATTGCATAGATATGGAGTGTATTAGATTAGATGTTTGTCACTCCATATCAAGAATGCAAGCATCTAATCAGATTGTTAGTAACATTGAAAGCATTATAGATTTTCTGAATTAGCATCTAATGGATATGATTTTTTTTGAGGAGAAAAATTTTATTATAGAATGATTATTATTAAATTTCTATTCTTTCACAGGCCATTTATTATGCAAGGTATTACAAAAAGTATAAATACAGAATTGTTTATTTAATCTAAATGGAAAAATTGAAACTTATAATTATTTTATTTTTTGTTACTAACTTACATCATTATTTTGGATCACATTTTATCTTGAAATTAATTTCAAATAAAATCTATTACAGAAGTTGCATTAAATATTAATACTTACCAATATTAAAAATGTTAATTATTAATTAAGGGCTTAATTATTAGGCTGCAATTTGAAAAAAATTGTAGACATATAAATAAATTTCCACTGTCATTTGTCTGTTTGGTTGTCTGTCCTTTCTTAATCTCAAGAACAGTGTTAGATAGATGAAAGTCAAGAGCAGATATGGAAAACTTAGAGGCAAGAGGCCTCGATTAACTGTATATGAACTTTCACTTTGGGCTGGAAGTCACATTATTTCAGTTAAAATATTTTCTCCTGAACGGAGTTAGATACATAACCAGCATGACTTCATTTTTAACAGGAAAAGTATCATTTACAGGGGCAAGGCACTACTAAAGTTGAGCATTTGGACAAAAAATTGCAGCTTGGCATACAACATCACAATGAATAGTCACTTATTTTCTGTTCATACTCTATTCATACTCATACTCAGAGATTGGAATTTAAATAGAAAATATTACAAACATTTTTTAAATATCTGATAGAATGATAAAATATTAAAGAACAGTTTTAATTTTGAAATAATATTTTTATTCATATTTAATACTTAAAGAAAATGATTCATTCACTTAATCTTCAGAAATTTATTTTGAAATTTACCCATCTAAACTGGTTGATGGAAAAGTACCGCAAGTTCTCACTTAACATTGTCAATAGGCTCTTAGAAACTGTGATGTTAAGATGTATAACAAAATCAATTTTACCATAAATTGAATGATGCAAACAAAATATTATTCAGATAATATTATTCTAATTGGATTGTGTTTGCAACCTCCAGCATTTATTTTTCATCTCAATCAATTTTACTATTTATAAAAAAAATAGATAACAGTAATTGTAAATGATTACAAATATACATATATCTTTACTCAATAATGTTATAACAAAATAACATTAAGTGAGGATTTGCTGTATTTAAATATTTTCAGTAATGTCAAAATGTTCATCAAGAATATTTTTGTAAATTATTATTTGTGATGTTTTGGAGATGTATTTTTATTTCAGATTTTATCATATTCTGTTCAAACAGTACAAAAATACAGGATATTTCCCTCAAATTTCTCTAGCTTTGTGGATTAATTTTGGGAAAATAAATGTAAGTACAGTAGTTTAAATAATTAGTACATTTCCACATATTTTCTTGATTTAGTCAGCTTGTTAGAAATAACACTGTTAGTGGCATCTGCAATATATATATATATATATAAGGCTGTAATATCTGGAAGTTTTGTAGCATACACCCAATCCTTGATCTGCCCACAAAGAAAAAATTGAGAGATGATGTCAGGTGATTGGGCAGACCAAGAAATGGAGCCCCAATGAACTAAACTGTATGTAATGAACTAAACAGTGGAGGTCCAGATTACCAGTTTGCAGTAACATTGACCCTTTAAAATGTATGTACAGTACATAAAACGTGGAGTATTCACCAACACATTTTAAAATCAGGAATGTTTGAGGGAAACATCCTATATTTTAATCTACATAAGCGGAAGAAATTATGGATATCATTAAACACTTTTTTCAATTGATGACAATTTGAATATTTTATAAAAAAAATTATTAATAAAATTTGTATATTGATAACATTAGTTACATTTATAAAAATGTCAATTGTATTAGATTTTTAAATTAACATATTATAGGAAGTTGTGTTGTTTAATACAGTAGAATCTCATTTTAACAGATGGCAAAACAACAAAAATTTTGGAATAATGGATTTTTTCAAGGTCCTGGATCAAAATTTTCCCTCTTTTTGGTGGAACTGTAACTTGGAATATTGGATTTTTTTCTAGCCAAATTATTGTAAACATTACATTTTTTCAATGTTTAATTAATATTTGAATGTTTCAGGTATTGAATTAAAAAATACATTGCATGCAAAACAAATGATTATGTGCAAAATATGTGCATAATCATCATAATTCACACTGCTAACTTTGCAGCCACATGTCAGCATCCTCCTATAGCAAACTGAGTAGTGTTGGGAAGCTATTTCTGGTTGTACTCAATGGGCAGAAAAGCAATGTCAAAATAAACCATAATGGATGAGTTTTTTTTTTTTAAGAAATCACGAACTCAAGTGAAATGCTAATGAGCATATGTACTGTACTTTTCCTTTTTTTTAGGCTACACAGTTTCCATTGACTTTGTTGTACACACGTATAGCATAATATATTCACTTGTAACATATGTGTTTCTATAGAGTAAAGGATAGAGATGTCAAGAGACTGAATAATTTCAAGTACAGGTATTTCTTATGTGTAGGGATTATTGTTAATGACAATTTTCTTGGGTGTGCAGGAAATCTGTTGTTCTCAATATAACAGATTCTCAGAACAACAGATGATTTTTTGGTGGTCCGATTGATCTATTAAAATGAGATTCTACTGTAAGTAGTTATATACAGTGAAACAGTAAAATTAAATTTATTAAATATGTTAAAAAATAATTCATCAGAGTAGTTTAAATATATTAATTAAATTTATTACTTTATTATTTGAAAGTTTAGGAGTAAATTAGTGATCAAAATTTAAAATGATTTAAACATTTTGCAAAATGAAAAGTTTTAAGTAATAATTTTCTTATGTAACAAATACGATGATTCCAAATTTTGTAGTTGGGGCTCCAATCTAATTAATAAGTTTTTGTAGTTGGGGCTCCAATCTTTGGAGCCCCAACTACAAAAACTTATTAATTAGATGTGACTGGTCCTTTATTCTAGATATTCATTCATTTACTTTTGTAACTTGAAATTTTAAGTTTAATTTATTTTTTATGTTTAAAATGCAATATCTAAAACAAAGTTGTTTTAGCTTTATTTCATACTTAATTTAATAAGAAAAAATTGTGATAATGCAATAGTAATGACTTGTCTTTTCATTATTTATGTGAAAACATTTGTGTTTATATTGCTGTCATTATGATCATCATACTAATCATGTTTTGTTGTTACAGTAATACTAGTTATAATAGTAGAGTACTTTTCTTAGTAGATTCCATTAAATATGTAATATCTAATTGAAAGAACTATATATATAGTTTTTATAATATGTACACATGTGTATTGTTATGTTAATGAGTACCTGTGTATGTATATTCTGGCAGTAACATGATAAATTAAAAGTGATGAATGCTAAATTATGCTAAGCTCTAAACTAGTTTTATGTTATATTTTTTTTATTAACATATTATTAAAAACAGATAAATAAAATAAAAGTATTTTATCTAATTTATAACTTGGCTGTTACATGGGGCAGTCATAATTAAAGTTTCCCTAATTAGAGCACACTCTAGCTGTAACTAATAAGTGGATTGACACCAAAATTTGTATACACATTATGCAGAGGATACAGAAAAGGATTTTTCAAAAAAAATTTACAGGAAAATATTCAAAACAAAACAATGAAAACACAATGAAAATGCATTTATTCATTTTACAGGGGATGTGCTTTCTGTGGAGGCTGTTTAGAGGCTCTCCATTAATTACATCCTCATTTTTCTTGGAATTGTTACTCCCCCCCATTGTTCCAGCTTGTTCAAGTTTCTATAACTTCTTCCTACTTTGGACGTCCAACAAAACTCAATCTCCTGAAAACCTTTATGCATTTTATTATTCATAAAGTGATAAACTATATAAAATTTAATGAAATAAAACAGACATCCATTGAAGTTCAATTCCCCCTTGTCTGACTTGTCGTAACCCCTCCCTCCATTCCAGTGTGGACGTCATTTATGGACAGTCTCTTACTGATGTAAGGAATGTTGCTCAATGTGTTCCATATTGTTCAAGTGTAAAATTTGAAGGCAATGAACAGCTGACTACAACTGCTCTCCAGTGATGTTTTGCACATGGTGTGTGATACAATCCTTTGTCTGTCAAGTTGCAACATTCCATTATAAATCTCATTTCATATCATGTGTGCCAAAATGCTCTCTATTTGATGTTGTCAAAATATATGATTCACTCTTATCTCTTTTGACTATTGCTAAAGATAAAATAGACAATTTTTAACAATACAGTAGTTATAAGTTACTGACATTTTGTATATTGTTGTTGTTTACTGCTATGTAGCAATAATTAATTGAGTAAATGGCTTTTGTAAACAAATGTCATAATTGCAATGTAACATAGTGCATTTAAAGGCTTTAATGACTTAATGCGTAATGCTGATTAAAGTATAGATTCTGATAAGATTTAGAACCTAGTCTTCTTAGTTTTAAAGAAAGTCATCTGGTAAAGCTGCTATATCTTTAGAGTAATATTTACAAAAAAGATCAAAGTTTAAACATGCATCTTTTGTCTTGTAAGTAGTAGGTTTGCAGGTTACATTTTTAAAACAATGAGACTTTTTAGACGTTCTAATTACTATCAGTGGCAATGTGTGAGTTCAGCTGGTAAACGCCAGTAGTATTCAAGCACATGCTAATGTGATTAACTCTTTGCTAACTGTAAAGCCAAGAGCTGCAGATTTCTATCTTGGGATTTTGCAGGAAAATGAGGATAAATGACTGTACTTTCCAGTTTATCATCATTTCATCTGCATTGTAAACATTACCATTGGAATATAACTTATCTCTTACTTTCTTCAAGTTTCATGAACCTTTCCTCAAATTTGTAGACAGCAGTATTATCACAGTATAACAACTTGCCTTCAGATGTTAATGTTTTCATATCTGAATTGTGACTTGAAGTTTCTGAGCCAACTATTGCTAGCTTTGAAATCAGAGGACTCTCAAGTCCATTGTTGTCCCAGTCACTTAGAGAGAGATTAGTGCCATTCATGTGGCACTAATCTCTCTTGAAGTACCAATTGCTTTCTGCAGAAGAAAGCAATTGATATTTCTCATTTCTCCCCCTTTGAAGGAATCATAAATTAAGTACACAGTCAATTATCATGTTGTTTGCACATTAAACATCATGATAATTTATATAGCTGCCACTATATAGAAGGGATCTGGAATCCAAAATATTTCTTCCTAAGTTTTTAAATTTCATCACATTTTAGAATAAGATGAAAAGTGAATTATCTTTTATATGAAAAATATTAAAGCTAGACAATTGCTGGATTAGATTGGGCTATATTACTGCTACTGTTACAATTAAATGCTAAGTAATTTAGCCTAACATTAGGCACCATATCATATTAAATTATTATAATTAAATTAATATTAATAATTTATTAATAAATTATAATTATCAAATTTAATAAAAGATGGTGCTTAATACTTATTTATAGTAAATAATTGTAGTTGGCTTGTAAATGTTACAGGTCCTTGAAGGATGAAAGTTTAGTGGAAGCTTTTAATATTGTTTTCATTTGTATTATAACATATTATACTTAGTTATGCTGAATATCTAAAAGTTAGATGATTGATTTGTGTTCTGTAATCTGTGATTTATTTATTTTATTTACCAGTTTTACATATAAATTCTTCTGTAGTACTTCCAATTACTAAATGTACATATTTACTATGTATGTATATTAACTACAGTGTGTCCAGAAAGTTACTATGCAGTGAGAAATTTGTAAGGCCATTAAGATTATGCATACAGTTTTGCATATAAGCAATACTGTACATATAACTGGTCAGATGGGCAATTTACAGGATCCTACGCAATATTGTACTTACAACTTTAATCATTATATATTTCTCTCACTGCCCAGAGATGTTAAAAAAACTTTTCAGATATCCTGTAATAGAAGTTTTAATTGTGCTTCATAGTATGGTAGAAATTTGATTGTCTTTAGTGTGGCTTAATTTTAATATCTATGCTTCTTCACAAGCAATCTCACAACAGTTTTTTCTGGATATTTTTAAAATTAAAAATTATATTTTTGAATTTTAATTAATAAAATTCTGGTAAAAAAAATGACTTATTTATTTTTTAGAGCAAATTTTGCTTATTAAAATGCTAGTAAAAGATTAACCAATGAAAAAATCTGATAATTTAGGTTTATTATAGCAGAGTTTAACTGTTTTTCATATATTGCATGCCTGAATAAGCTGCTTTTACTTCTTAATGATGCTGAATATATATTTGACATTAGCAATCTTAGAAACATTTATTTATTATAAAATTTACTTTGTTTCACTTTCAGATTTATCATCATAGATCTTTGAATAAAACAACAAAAAATTTAATAATTAAATAAATAAATTATACAATGATTGAAGGCATTAAAATGAAAAATTAGTAATATATCCTAATATTAATTTTATTTTAATAATGCAATTTTTTTTATATAGAAATAATAATCATATTTTAATAATAATCTCTGTATGTATTATACTGTATTAAGAAATAATGAATGAAACTTGTTTTATCACAACATTTAAAGATGGCTCCATACATTCGGTATTTGCCAAATGTCAAGCAAACATTTGGCCAATATCAAGTAGTGTGGATGATTTACTCATGACTTAGCTTGACAAATATTTGGTGTTTTCTGTTTTCACTTCTTGTTGGTATATAGTGCCAAATTGAAGGGAGCAAATCTCAGACAAACATTTGTAATTCCCACAATGAACTGATACTTGGAAAATAATCATGTATGTGCTCACCACATGACAAACACTTGGCGAAACTATGGAAAATGCTTGGCGAATACCAAGTATGCGGAGCCATCTTAATAAATAAACATGCATTACATAACCTTTAATATTTACTATGATCTTTAGGAATAGAAACTTTAAACTTTTTTAGTAAAAATAAAGATTTAAATTTGAACTAAAATTTAATGTTTTTATCTGTGAAGATGAGTTGTGAAATTCCAGTGTGCTAGGGTTACAAAGCATATATTTATTTGTTTATTAGACATTATAATAAAGCAGAAATTCTGTTTTTTAGTTAGATATTATTCTATTATTTTTTATAGACTTGTATTTATGTTAATTACAAATCAGAATTATTTTTTTTTAAATTTTATTTTGACACTTTCAAATTATAATCAAACATTAACAAAAAAAGTAGCAAAATTAAAAAAAGTTTTTTTTTTACTAATGCATGAAATAACATTTTGTTTGTAATTATGAATTTAATAAAAAACTTCTATAATAATAATTTATAGTAGCATTTCAACCATTTTCTCATTGCAAATCAGTAAAATTATGAATAATTGTGTGACTATGAATTATGTTTATCTATCTACTCCACTTAGTAGCATGTTAATGCCCATGGTTACTGGATGCTGCCACATAGAACATATTCTTAGGCTATTATATTAATAACTGGATAGGATCATAAATTTAAAAATAAAAAATATACATTAAATTTTCTACAAAAGGCCTAAATTTATAGCATTTATATTAATTAGAGATGCTATTTATGAATAGCATCTCTAATTATGATGCTATTTATGAATAGCATCTCTTTTAAATTTAAAAATTATAATTAAATTAATATTTAATAATACTTAATCTGGCAGTCATTGGCTTATTACTGAAATATTGGTTTCAGGATGTTTTTATATCTCTAGTTTTCTTTTAGCTTACAAAATGTGGATTTTTTTCCATTACAATCTTCTTTCTAAAATACAGTCAACCCCCCCTATAACACTGTTGATTATTCCATTTTATATGAATTCCATGTTGTACGAGTCACTTAGATTTTACAAATATGTGTGCTGGGCTGTGAACAGCTCACGTATTTTAAAATCTAAGTGACTCGTACAACATGGAATTCATATAAAACGAAATAATCAACAGTGTTATAGGAGGGTTGACTTTAACATCAATCTTACTATAAATTAGATTAAACAAATTGAAGTTTTGTTATAAAGATAAAATAATAATACTTTATTCTGATGTTTGTTTTCTCTTTAACAAAAGATAATTCACTTTTTCACCTAGAATGAAAACATGAATAAATTTGAGGAATTCTGGAAAAGATATTTTGAGTCCACAATTCTACCTGATAATGTTATAAAAATCCATATTTAGCAATATAAATTTTGTTAAAGTAATTTTCAACAGCACGAATTGATGTACACTTTCAGAAAGTATACTGGCAGTTTATGGTAACACACACTAAAAGCGGTGGTGGAGTTGATCAGTATGAAGACGACTTGAATAGGGTTTCTTTCCCGGGATCCCGTTTTCCCGGGATTCTCGCCGTTTATTCCCTTTGAGAAAAATCCCGGGAAATCTCGCATTTCAATAATAATTTACCATGTCGGGTTTTCTTTCTATTATTTATTATATGAAAAGTTGCATCTTGAAGACTCACCTAAGAGAGAAATTTTGAGGTTTTTTGCTGCATATTATTACCTATCTTTTACAAGTCTTTACTTGTTAGTTCATGTAATATCTATGTATTGTGTTTGCGCATCATTGAACAGCGGAGACTTGCTGAAAGTAAATATCACTCATTGCACTTTAGTTTATTTTTTATTTCATCTTTAGAAGTAAAATAGTATTTTTTTTTCGTAATCATTAAAACTCCCAATGAAACGCTTTATTTTACTTTCATCTTATAATGTAGAAGAACATAAATTAATTGAGCCTAACGTGTCCGTATGGGTGAGATTGGCCCAAAAATTTAGTTACTTACTAGAAAATAAATTAAATTATTCAAATTTATGATATTCCTGTATGATCTTTTTTATTCATATAAAATTCTATTTTACTATCTCATCCCGGAATTTCCCGGCATCCCGGAAAAAGAAATGATTTTTCCCGTAATCCTGCTGGAGGCAAATTTCCCGGGAAATGAGAAACCCTAGACTTGAATTTGTTCATAGAGGATTGTAGTTTATAGATGAATACAATCTCTAATTCACAACTAGTTGAGCATACCAGTTTTTCATGACATGCTAATTCACAATTTTTGAAGATATTTTTTCGTGTGCTATTTGAGACAGCACACGAATAAATAACACAACAAAATATTTTCAAAAATATTAATGAAGTTTATCTTTCACCTTTTGTTGTTAAAACAAAATATGAAAACTGTGAATGAAGTTGCAATGATTGTATAATGCAACAAGCCATTATATTTTAACTGCTTTCATGATGATATACTACCCATATTATTGTGAAACAAGCATTGTAATATTTATTGCATCTACATATATAATTTTTTTTTTAAACTTTCCATACTGACCATGTGACATTCTGTTATTGACATTCTGCTTTCTCATAGAAAGTAGTCTGTCATGCTTGTCAAGGGAATTTCTCTAGTAATAAATAATAACTGAGATATAAATGAAAGTACAAAGCATATTTTTGTTTATAAACAAAAAGATTTATTTCTATAATTAATAATTATAAAATTTCAAACTTATATTTAATTACACTATTCTATGATATGATTGTCACACATACAGGAATTAACAGGAGTATTGCTTTATTATATTAGTATGGGTCCATTATTTATATTTGAAAAGTAAAATGGTAATGATGTATTTGATATGAAATTTTTGTTTGGGTTAAAAAGCATTATGTTAGACCTAGACATAAGAGACTTAGTTTTAATTAATTATAATTAAAACTAAGTTTATATTCTTTTGTAATGTCTAAGTTGATTAAACAAATAGATATCGATTCTTTATTAGTGAAGCATTTATTATGAATTTAATGAAGCTCTTAAATTTATATATTAATCTTAAAATAAATGGATTTGTTAAAGATTTAAAGGTTGTGATTGTAAAGTAATTAATTGACTGATTTATTAATAAACTAGCAGGTAGGCCCGGCGTTGCTCGGGCAAAGGTAACAATAGCAGAGATTAAGATCATTACGTTACAGTCAACCTTACCCATTTTCACAGAATGCAAGAATTGGGTTCCCCATTTCCAGACTAATTAGAGAATTTTTAGATGGGTCTAAAAATATCTTCGATTTCCTGCAAAAATGAAAAAAACTGCACTTTCTCTCAAAACGTCACTTTCTCTTAACACTTCCATTGTTATGTAACACTTCCATTGTTGACACGTCCATTGTTGACACTCCCATTATTACTTAACACTTCTGTTGTTGATGGAAGTGTTAAGCTTAATCCTGTCCCTCTCCCCGGGGGGGAATTTTGAAAAATCCTTTCTTAGTGTGCGTTTTCGTGATGTACCCTAACTGTGTACCAAATTTCAGCTTTCAACTCCTAACCGTTTGGACTCTGCACTTATTATTATTATTATCAACCCATCTCAATTATATATATAGATAAGCTGTAAATTTTGCTACATTAGAGTGTTGTTTATCCGAATCAATTAGGGACTGGGGTTGTTTGGATAACTTATTTTTCAGATAATCGATTATGTATGAAAAAATATATTAATCTATTTATATTGAAATTTTTCTCTGTTGCGTGTTGCTTCGCGTTGAATTTTCGTTGATGCTAAGCCTAACATAAATTTTTAAAAATAATAATCGTGGCTATTGTACTGGTAAAAATTATTTCTTTATTTTGCACAAACAAAATAAATATATTGAAAAATATAAAAACAAAAAAGAATTATATTTCAGAAGTGAATCTAGTATCAAAAACGTTCTGATTCAGCATGACACAAGTCCCAACACACAGTCCTCAGAAAAACACCTCATAAAATAAACAAAATTCTTTCTTTTTCTTGGGTTTATCTGGAGATGTCAGCTGCTTGGGCTATATTTTCTGACGAGCTGAAGCAAAACACACCACTCACAATGCAAGTTCCTAGAATATATTGCAATAGCTCATGATGGAGAAAAAAAGCCTCGTTCAAATACTGGCATGTCCTTAATAAGTACCTTCTTGATGCATATGAATCGGAATGTTTTTGATATTAGATTAACTTCTGAAATATAATTTTTTTTTTGTTTTTATATTTTTCAACATGTTTATTTTCTTTGTGAAGAATAAAGAAATAATTTTTAATGATACAATATGGTCATGCCAGTGATGCCAGCTAAAACACGCACACCAACAAAAATAATATTGGAGTAGCCCAAGACATAACCAAATATTGCAGTGCCACAGCACTAGCAGAAATTTAAATTTGCTGACAGGAATGCTTTCGGTTAACTGATGTTTCAGTTGATCGGCTTTCGGATAAATGACACTCTACTGTATCTGAATTGTGTTATTCAGGAACACATTGAGACAAAAGCAAAATTGTACCCACCAGTGGCTGAGTGGATAAAGCCACCAAAATCTAGTAGTTGGTCATGGATTTGCACCTGACCACTGAGCTGGCCACATAGAGTTTTCTCAGTTTACTTTCACATGTGTAAAAACTGAATAGGGGCCAGAATTCCATAGAAGGTCTTCTTGGGAGATGTTTCCTTGGCAGATCACTCATGTGTTGCGTTGCTTTTTTCCATTAATCCAATCCAATTCAAAAGCAAAATTAAGTTTTTCAGTATGTTATTGCAAAATGTGAATTTAGTTTGAATCAGGGATCTAAATACAATTTTTTCTATGGATCTTGGAGTTTTGCTATAGATAGATGCAATTTATATACGGATCATTTCATTAGTCTTTTCTAAGAGCTGCATGTTACTCGAATATCTCTAGAGTTTATAAGTAGATTATATGACTGGCAACCTGAGATTGTTTTTGATTCTATCAAATTCATATAACCTGTATCCTTCACATATTAATATAGATGTGTCCTTGGTACTGTGCATCACAACTGCCTGGCCAAGATTCATGAATGTACTAAGGTAAGGTTTAAACCTGAAATAATACTATTTGTTTATTAAGAGATTTGTTTTTTTGCTTGCTTTGATTTTTTTATCATTCACAATTCACAGTCAAAAGGCACGTTGATAATCTGTAAATTTATTTTAGGAAAGTATTTTGGGCTTATAACTAACCTTTTGCTTGAGCTATTTGATACAAGTAACAGCATTCAGAAATTATATGTAAGTTTTGTATTATATATAGTGAAAATTTGATTAACCAAACTTGATAGGATCAGGAGTCTTTTGGATAAAACAAAGTGTCATAAAATCTAGAAACTCATTTGCTTTTGTGTTTTGGGTACATCAAGCACTGTACATTTGAAGTTTCATGAACTGTAAATACTGTAATGCAGTTACTGTATTTGAAGGTAAATTAATTTAATCATATATAGAACTATAGTAGTTTTGTGGAGCTGTAATCTACAGATGATTCAGTAATTTCCAGTTACGTGGAGAGTTTGGTCTCTGTGTATTATATATACTCTAGGGTATCTACAATGCTACATCATCTATTTTTATTTTCAAAATTGTTTTGGATAATTAAGTTACTGTTGTATATTAATTGAGTTGTATTGAGGAGTTCTATGGAATAAAGTTACCTAAGTGCACTTAGATACCTTTATCGGTTAAATGTTTTATTATGCATACTAAATAGCATTTACGGACATGGATGTTCTTTCTATAATATATATTAATACTTTATTCAAGCATATTTAACATTTACATTTTGCTTACTTCATAACAAACACATGGAAAAAGAATAGTTATTTGAGAATTCCTGAAGGCATCAAAATTTAACTTAGTTATGTTAATTCACAGAACTCCTTAATTTATACGTATATTATGTATATATATAAATTAAACATGTAAGTTTTGCAAATGTTTGTGACTGAAAATAATTTGCATTACTGAAAATTATCCTGAAAATAATTGTATTATTTTCAGGATAATAGGCAAAAAGTTGTCTCTTTATGGTATTTGTCTTAATATGTGGATAATAACACATGACATACAAATTTCTTAAGATAATGTTTATTAAAAAGCTTAGAAGTTTGCTCGATTCTTTTTTTGCATTCTTTAAATCAGTGTTTCTCAACCTTTTACTCATCATACACTGGTAAAATTATAGGCAATCGTATGTGGACCAGTAATTATATATGACGATGAATTATGCTTAAATATGTTTATCTAGAGTTGCTGTACATAACAAGTATGTACAGTTACTTAAGGTTATTATATAAATGTCACTCATAATCAACTGTGTCAGCATCAATATGGTCAAATATTTTTCTCTAAACTGGTGAAATTTTTAATGGACCAGAAGTTGAGAAATACTGCTTTAAATAATTCAAAATATTTTTTGCAGAAATCTGTTAGTTCTTTATTACCAGTAATATCTTCACTAATTATAAACTTTTAATGGCCCTATTAATGCTTGGATTAATTAGAAATGAGATACTTTAACACTAAAGAAGTCACTGGTTTCTGTACAGTATTAAGTATTTTATTTTGATTCATTTTGATTATTTTAAGATAGTTTAATTGCTGTATTTATTTTGTAAGAAATGAATATATTAAGAAGGACAATACATATTTTTACTGATAATTTCATAGTATTAATTGGCACCATAAAATCTATTCATTTTATTTTGACATGCCAAAGTGCTGAGCCAAAGTATGCATTGGCAATGCACCAAACTATCATGTTCTACTTCCACTACATTCTACTTTAACAGAAATATCTGCTTTTCTATGTCAAATCCATCATTAGAAGAGAAGAGTGTAATGACATTTGACATTGGTATTATTAAAGGACTACTAGATCTACATTAAAAAAGTACCAGTTTTTAACCTCATTCCTAGAAATAGATCTGGATGCTTTTGCATTCAGAAAAAAAAGAAAATTTTATTTTATTTTTTTATGTCTCTTTAATTTATGTTCCGTTTATCAGAGAAATTCAGTTTGTGAAGATATTTTTAGAAATATTATGTTAACAGGATGGCTGTGCCCCTCAGATCAGGTTTGACACCACCTGTGACTTTTTGCTTACAGGAACCTTCAAACTGCATGAGTGGCCATGTATGTAGAACTTTTATGAAGTAAGGGTGTGACTATGCAGACGTGAACAAGTGAATTTTCCAAGTGAGCGAGAATATGTGGTGAGGAGAGGCGAGATGCAATAAATATCAAACCCTGTCAGATATTTGCGAGAACCAGAAATTTGCTCACGTCAGTGAGATATCTTGCTTCTCGCTTGTGCATGTTTTCCTTTGCAAGAACTATATCGCTCGCAACCTTTTACTCACTACTAAATTTGAGTCAGCATAGTCACACTCTAAGGGATGAAGGGAGAGATGGGGAGGCCCAGAAATACAACACTCAACTACTGAATTAATAATAAAACAAATGACATTTAATTTTACTAAGCCAGAGATATATGCATCGTAAATATGACATCATAAGATTTATCTATAGGGGTTACTAGTCTATAATCTATTCGTGTTTCACTTCTGTGGGGGAGAGAGTTTAATGTAAATCTCATGGGTCAAATTAAATTTCTGGATCCTTTGAGGTTTAGTGATCACTGGCTGACTTGGGCATCCTAGAAAGAGGGAGGAAAGTCTTTTACTTCTACTGATGACTCTGTAATAATCCATAATATTAATGGTGACGATCAGTTCAAGTTTATTATCCTTTAATTTGGGCAGTGGCTGGATTGATAGGAACTGGGTGGCTGACAGGACTAGACAGAGGGATGACCGCCGAACTGGACGTTGACAACCTTCCTGACCTTTTTTGTTGGTCTTTTTATACATTTTTGACTGTTTCCTGTGTCAAGGTATCTCCAAATAAGGCAATATCAGATGAAATGTCCTTGTCCAATCCATCTCTTCCTTGGGTGAGTAGTTTTGTGGAGCTGTAATCAACTGACTTCCCAGAAGAGAAGTCAGTTGAGGGGAAGTGTTATCTTCAGCCAAATCTTATTTTCTCATTGCTTTTTAACAAATTTTTGTGCTTTATTTTAACAAATTTATAATTATTACTATTTAAATTTAACAATCTGTAGCTCAGGATCTCACAATTGCTTTTTATTGTTTGGAAGATAACCTCCTTTTTCTGTATTCTAAATTTGATTCTATGTAAAAATTTGACTTAAGCCAGAATATTTAACTTATTTAAATTTGTTATTTTATCTTTTAATTTTAAGTTTGCATTTAAACAATTAACAGTTTTTTTTTAATTGAAATGATTTATTGTAATTAAAGTTAATTTTATTAGTTAAAAATGGCAATTATTTGATGTATTTTTACTGTATGTTAGATTGAAAATTGCCAAAAAATCTGTGTAGATATATTATGAAATATTTTTTATATGGTCTGAATTAAACACCATATAGTTATGATTAAAATTATATAAGAGCATATTTTATATTTATATGTGATATGAAAAATAAAACTTTATACTATATTGAAGTCTATATTATTTTTAATCAAAACCTGCTGAGTTAGAGATAATAAAATAGAAACTTTCGTAGAAAATGTTTTAGAATAGATCATCGATAATTAACATATAAAGCATAATAAATTAAATACTGAGTCTTCCAAGATGAAATCTACCATTTTAAATTACTGTAATTATGTTAATTATTATCCGAGAAGTATGCAGTGTACACTGATTGAGAGTAACTGTCCGAGTTTCATCTCCTATCTGCATTTAAATGTTTTGTCGTCTACTGTTTTTAAGAAGTACCATAAATAAAAATGGCAACTGTGCAACAGAGAAGGTGTTTTGCAGTTTACAAAGTTGGAATCATTTGTCATCGTACAAGATAAGTAATTTGTAGGAACTCAGAATACAGCTGTGGAGCTTTGTGAGCTGTAGAATTGTGGCTGCTGTGGGAGAGTGACAACAGATATGCCATTGCAAGAGTAGGAAGAATTTGAGTATCAGTCGGATATGTATCATGTGACATGGATGCACATGCTGAGAAATTGTATTGGGCAAATGTGAAATTAAACACTGGACAGTTCTCCAGTGTTTAATGTATAATGTTAGTTACAACTTTCTTTGATAATAATTGACATAATATTTTATGTACACAACATATTGGAGTTACACAAGTGTTCTCAAGTGTATAATGATCCTGTATATATAATAATATAATTTTTTCTGGGATGTTAATATTATAAACATTTTAGATTGTTATTATTCATAAATGTTTAATATTTTATTTGTTAATTATTAGATTTTGAATGTTGTTTGTGACTGATTTTAAATTTTATATTCTCAAATGTAGAATTTTATTATATTCTCAAACACCTTATTGTGCTGAGAAAATGTTTGTTCTTATTATATGTTTAGTACCTGAAGATGACTGACAAAGGCAGTCAAAAATGTTTGTTTTTAAATAAGTTATGCTAGTATGAAGGCTTATCTCAACTAAATACTTGCAATACTATGATTAGAATATTGTAATACAGGTATTCATTTCATTTTTTAAAATCAAGATTAACAGATATGTCTATAAATTAAGAAGTAAATAATTTTCAATGACATTATAGATTAATATTTTATTTATAATATTATGGAACAGATTACTGATGTTAACAGGGGATGCCCATACTCAAAAAGTTCAATTGTTTTCCTTGAATGAATTGAATTTATCTTTCAATTAAACAAATGGAAAATATGTGTCAAATTTATGTATTCTATATTTGTGTTAAAGAAATATGTGATAGGCATGCTAGTACAGGAATACTTAATAATTCATGAGATTTGTTATTTTATGTGAATATCTGCTTATGCAAGTTATCATACATGTGTTCCAAGGCCCCTTTGGAACACATGATGAGGTTCTACTGTTATTAATTTAAATATCAATCGAACAGCCAGACTTTTTTTTTTATCTAGTTACATATTTCTAATTAATTATTAAGTAATATGGCTGAAGGCAGGTGGTTAAGCAGCCATCTTTTGTTAAATTTAATAATTAGGAATAAATAAATTTAATTTAGAATATTCTGGAAGAAAAGATCGTCTCAGAGCAGGACTCTAACTTGCAACTCCTGCTTACTGTGCAGATACGGAATTAGTCCGAAAGCAAAGATTAGACAGAGGTCGGGGTAGCATAACTGTAGATGAACAGTAAGCAGGAGTTGTGGGTTTGAGTCACACTCCAGATAATCTTTTTCCAGTGTATTGTAAATTAAATTAATTTATTTCTGATTTAACACGGTGTGATTATTAAATTTAATGCAATTATGCTATCATTAATTAGCCTAAAGTAGCCTGATAAAAATCTAGCTGTTTATGTATATGTATATTATGTATGTAGTTGAATGTATAAAATGATAATTTATGATAAAATGATTACTTGTTATTAATTAACTAATTGGTTTTTCTATAATATAAAATTCTTATCTTTAAATTATATATTTCTATAATTTAAAGATAAGAATATATATACATAGTATTTATGAATTGTTAAAACAAATAGTGTATGATGAAATAATCTTGAATTTATTTATATATATATATATTTTTTAGAGTTACTTTTATCAAATACAGAGGGAAAAAATTGAGAATCAAAACACCTGTTTGCAGAGCATTAAAAAAGTTAAACAATGTTGAAGGTAATTATTAAAATTGCATTCATTGAAGTAATAGAAAATTCTAGATTAAATTATCTTCTAATTTCCCATTTCTTTCCATTATATTAATTTACTGTATTTTTTCAATTTTAAGGCACTCAATTCTAAGACGATTTTGAAATTAAATTTTAAGATTTTTTTATGGACAGAAAATTTTAAAATAGCCAGTTTTATTAAATTGTTTTAATAACAGAGTAGAGAAACAATACAAATAACCATGGAATAGATAATGTTTGTCAGTTTTATGTCCTTCTACATATAAAATTTACAGAATTACTATAATATTTTCATTGTTGTCTATTGTTTAGCAAAGAAAATACAGTTTATATACAATAATAAATAGGAATATAAAACAAACTTATTTGTTGCATTGCTACTTTACTACTTTGTTGCAAGCATACCTTTTAATGATCTTATTAAATATGTATTAAGAACAAGTAAGGTAACTGGAGGGTGCAGGATATTTTCAGGATCCAAAATTCTTTCCCTGACATAAATTTTACGTATAAAATTTCCCAAAAAAGTTTTGCACACTAGCACAAAATAAAACATTTTATGAATAAATTAATTTTACTGCATTATTGGCTTTATTTTTATTAAATAACTTATATGTTATGTAATATCAAACATCTGTTACATATATTCTGGTTTCATTTAACAATTCATATAATTAAACAGTTGTGAGATTCATTTCTAAACATGTGAATAAAAATATGTTTTTTCCCCGTTATAAAATATTTGTTGAAAAGAGATATTTTATAATATCTAAATCATAAATGTATTTAATATCATTTATAGCATAAATATTATAAACTTCTTAGAAAATTCTGAAAATATCAAAATAACAATGTAGATATGTTAGTAGAATTTATTTTTATATCATCTTAATTTTATTTATAAAATTAACATGCTATATGTAAAGAAAATTCATATACTTGCTATAACCTTTAAATCACCTATCATAGCACTACAGAAGTAATTGGCACCTACATGAAAGTGATCTTGTGCAGTCCATTCAGCATGACTTTAGGTGACAAAATTCAGAAGTAAAGAAAACTAATTCAGAAAACAACAGAGATATACAACAAACTTTTAATTACAGAATGAAACAGCATTGTTTAATTAGAACAAAACAATACCTGTTCAACATGTTCCAAATCCAGAAGTGCATCATGCATGTTAGTTGCATTTACATTGTATCAACTTTGAATTATGTCTGTGTTGGTGCATAAATGATTATTATTTTCTTAGTCTTTTCTGCTCTTTCCTATAAGTGTTTCTGATGAACCAAGTATTGCTTTTTACTAATTAAACAACTTCCTTTCATTTTGTAATTGGACATTTTTACCTATCTCTGTTGCTTTTCTGCCTATCTTTTCTTTGTTTTGAGTTAGTTTTCTTTAGTTCTGTACTTTGCACTAGGTGTACTAAAATCACATTTAATGGATTGTACATTGTCACTTTCCTGTAGGTGCTAATTACTTCTGTGGTGCTATTATAGGTGGTTTAAAAGTTTATAGGGAGTTATCGACTTTTCTAAGAATTATATATATCTTACTTTAATGTAAGAGAATGAATTTTGTATTAATAGACGACAAAATATTGTGTATTTATATTAATATAAATATAGTTTTTAATAGTAAATGACTATAAAATTTAAATTATTATATTTAAGAATAAAATAATTATACAAAATAAATAACAGTTTTCTTATCATGTACCATTTTTTATTCAGATACCAAAGAGCCAGAAATTCAGAAGATGCCAAAAGAAGTTGTTGTAGAGTTTAGGCCTCACAATAATGCAGCTTGGTTGCATGTTCAAAGTTTGGCTCAAAATCCAAGAGTTCGTGCAAAACTCAGTTTACAGAGACATCTGAAAACTGTTTTCGAATATTTACAAAAGAGATGGAAACCGTATAGATTAAGACAGGTATTAGAATTATTTATTTGAAATTTTTATTCTAATACATAAAATAGACTAATTCAGTTTAATTTCTTATAGAAAGAGCAAATTTTGTCAGGCGTTACAAATTCGTCAGTATTGACAAGTACAGAACAGATGCCGTTATTACATATTAGGCCTAGGCAAAATGCCAACATCTCTTTTGTTAAAATTTCACCATCAGATGTGACTACAAGTGGTGATGTTTGTCTTGAAAATTATAAAAAGAATATTGCAGTTGATAATGTAGGAGAAAAAGAATCATTAAAGAAAAATAAAACACCAGGAAGATTAAAAAATAAGTCAGATTTAAAATTAGCATCTTTGCCTGTAAATAAAGAACACATTAAAACGAACAATTCAGATAAAACTGTAAAATTAGATAAATCAAATGAAGAAGAAAAACCTGGTATTTATAATACAAATAATAATGTTCCAGAGAAAAATGCACAAGAAGAAAATCCTGCATTTGAGGCACAACGGTCATTAAATTTGTTGAAGGGAATGTTAAATTCAATGAATGAGAATTCCTCTGTGAAAAACTGTAATGAACAGGTATCTCATAATGAAGATGGCAATAATATTAAGATAAGTGAAGCAATAGATAAAAACTGTAAAAGTATTGAACAAATTTATCTAAATGCTCAAAAAGATGCCAACAATTTGACTCTTGGTCAATTACTTAGTTTGGCTTCATCCAATAAAACAGAGGAGAGTGTAGAAGAAAAGGAAGACAAAATGGCAGCTACGAGTGAAAGCGACATACCTGTAAATAACATCAATCATGTACCAAAGAATCAAAACCATTGTGATGCAAATAATATATTGACTGAAGAAAAGATTGACATGATTCGCAAAGGTTGGACTGAACAAACAATAGGGATGCTAACTGTAGGAGAATTATATTTAATGGTAAGTTATATTTGAAATAATTCTTATTATTTAATTAAATGTTACTTCACATTTCCTTCAAAAATTAAGTTATATTTTTTACCTAAAACATAAGGCAATATGTTATTGTTTCTTTTTAAATAGGGATGCTTAAATTCCTTATTTTTGGAGTTGACAGTATACATTCAACATTCAACATTTTCTGGATCAAACAGCATTAAACCAAATTTCCATCTAATTCATTGAAATATTTGTATTATTCCATGGATTTTTTCCAGTTACTATTCTGAATGGAAACTAAATCTTATACATAATCTACAGGTTGCATTTGTTCATTAAGTTTAAAAGTTTACTTGATTCTAAACTTTTTAAATAATAATTAATATCCTTGAGGCTTTGTTTAAAACAATTTATTTAAACATTTTTTTTTATTTAAAATGGAATTGACCAGTTTGTCAAATTTATTTTTTTATTGGATATATCTTCAATATTAATAAACACTAAAATGTTAAAATGAACATTATTAGATATTAATATCTTCCTTCCAAACTGTTTTATATGTTTTTATATTATATGAAAATGTGTGGAATGTGACATTATATTGTAACTTTAAAGATAAAACTGCTGAATTCAAGAATCAGGAACTTACTACAGTAAACCTGTCTAAAATAGAACCCGAATAAAACAGGAACTGCCTAAACAGAAAAAAATCTTCAGAAAGGAGTGATTATGTACTTTAAATCCTGCTATAAGCCAGAAACTTTTCTGTCATGGAAACAAGAGGTTTTAGATACAAAGAACACAACATAACAAATGAAATTTTAATTTTTAATTTATAGACAAATAAACAAATCATCTCCAGATATTATCATGCTCTGGCATCATAGACTATTCCAAGAATCATTTTGAACCATGTCTTAGAAACAAGGGTCAAGTGACAAGAGGACATGAGGCCTTTGTTTGAATTAACCAAGGATAGAATTTAATACTATTAGGAATTGAGAACTCTCAAGAATCAAGTTTTCAAGAACAAGCAGTGAATGTAACATGTGAAACAACAAGAATAAGATAACACAGTGCTACCAATTTGCCTTGTATGGAGTAATTAGTAACTAACTAGTACCAAGTATTCAAAAACAAGATGATTAAGAAGTTGATAATTACAGAGATTGTAGTAAATGATTGATTAGATATTAAAATTCCTTGAGAAGCCTGATCACAAAATAGCTTGGTCTCTGTATTGCTGTAATGTGATTATCAGGTTTTAAAGGTAAAATTTAGCCATTTCAGTTTTTCTAGAAACAATTGGAAAAAATTTTTAGAATATTCAACATAGATATATAAGTAGAGTATCAAAAGGTTGTTTCATCATGTATTTCATTGGAAAAGATGCATCAGCAATGTCTGACAATATGAAAGTTTTGAAAGAACACATTTGCGTGCTGTTACTCTCTCACTACAATGCAACAAAGGCTCAAAGGTTCTCATCTGCAAAGTATTTGTTAAAGTGTTTATGGATGAACAAAGATAACAGCTGTTGAAAATATTAAAGAGTTGATATTGCAGAGGGTGGCAATGATCTGCTTTGTTTGTTTGATTGGCATTATTATGATGGAATTGCTTCCAACTGACATCACTGTCATGAAAGAACTGTACTGTGAACAACTAGACTATTTGATTGTCAAGATCAAAGAACTTTGTTTAAAAATTGACAAAGTCTGATACTTCCGTGACAATGCATCATCACATAGAACAAAGATGACCTTACAGAAGCTGGCCAGTTGAGGCAGGGGGTTTATGCCTGGTCCACCTTACAGCCCCGTCTTGGCATGAACTGATTACCATTTATTTTGCACTCTGCAGAACCATATTGCCAATGTATAGTTCAATGAGATTTTCTTCAAAGAAAAATCTCAGTCATTCTTTGCTGACAGAATTGAAAGTTGCAGCAAAGATAGCAAGATGTGATTCATATTGATGCTGATTACCTACAAGACTGAACTGTAATTACTGTTGAGTTGATTGTCAATAAATTTTTTTTCAAAATGTCTAAATTTTACCCTTACAACCTGATATAATTTCTGACTTCAGAGCAAGACACACTAGTTTTGGCACTCAAATTGGCTTGCCCATCATCATGTGAACTCCTATTTGTACAGATCACATCCAAGAAATGTTGCACAAGTTCTTGGAAACAACAACTTTTTGCAATTGTTCTCAATTCTTGCATTTGAATGCTCCAATCTTTAGTAGAAATCACATTGGATTAATTTGGATTAAACCTAGTAATAATTTTTTGTGTGTGCTAAAGTGATTTCACTACAAGAAATGAATATAATTATGTAATATTTCTCTGGTGTAGTGTAAAGATGAAAAAAGAAAACAAGTACTAAAATGTGTTAAAAACTGGAACCTGTCAAAAAAGAAAAAAATAATTTAATACTGTATGATTTTGGTTTACACATATTTTACTGTACTTAATAAAAAACAGATATGTTTTTTTTAAGTAATAACTTTAGGTTCTAATGCTAATGACTTCATTGATAAACAAACAAATCTCTGTACATACTAAAAACAGTTAATCACAAACAAACCTGACTATTTTAACTGTTTTCAGTACGATTATTAAGTAATATTTTCAGCCATCTTCAGTTTGGAAAAAAATTAAAATAAATTATTCAAACATATCTTAAAGTCGATGAGAATTATACTAGTTACAGTAAAACATAAAATTAGAATAAAATTTAAAATTGAATTAGGTGTTAACTTATTTTTATTTCAATGGTTATGCCTTAAAACTCTACAAAGAGTTTTAAGACAGTTACTAAAAAGGTTACTTAAAATATCTTCTGGGTTACTTAAGTTTTGTTTTTTTTTCATAAGAAGTACAGTACAGTGACTTCCTGTATTGATGTATAACACACTCTCTTATAATGCAAATTTGTATAATACAATGAAGAAATTGTGACTAGTATTCATAAAAAATTCTAATTTTGTTGTCCAGAGGTATACTTTTCTTTTTCATCTTTTAAGCCTGGTTTAAACTTGCAAAAATCATCTGATAATGCATGTCTCAATAATGCGATTGCCTATAACACATAACATATCCCCTGCATTATATGGAACGCCACTGTATTCTTATTTAAATTTTAAATATTAAACAATTTTCAAATAATTTTGTTCTAATTTTATGTTCTAGTTTCAAAGTATGTTCTGTATCATTTGTTCATAACATTTTTATAAGCTGAAAGATGGCCAATAATCTTACAGAATAAAAAAAAAGTAAATATTTAGTTTCTGAATTTGGCGGTTTAATCTTCTACATTATTTTGTGTATAAAAATGGTCGTAAAATAGCTGTGTTAAAGCCATAAATTCTTGTTTAAACAGCGTTGATTAATATCAATATATTTATTAAATTTAACAATTATTGAGAATTGATGTTATGTAAATAAGTACTTATATTTTTTAAAAGTTTATACAAAATAAAAATGTTTTTTGCTTTTATTATTAATTACATGAAAATAGGTATTTTTATAATAAAAACAAAAATTAAAATCTGTTTGTTAACTCTTGTTTTTCTAAACATGAAATTAATTTTATTGAAGTATTAAAATGACAATAAAAAAATTAAAATATTTTTTCTTACCTTTGGTTTATATTTCTAATTTCAAAAATAAAATTTTAACTAAACTGTGACGGATATAAATTTTAACTAAACTGTATCAGGCTATATTATGGCTACATTTAATAATTAGAGTTAGAGTAGTTTTGCCCAGAGATAGGCAATTAAGTTGCCATCCTGTAATAAATTTAATGATTATAAATAAATTAATATTTAATTGCCTACCTCTAGGTAAAATTATTCTATATCTAGATATTAAATGTGGTATTATGGTTACAGTATAGTCTGATACAATATGGCAGATCGTTTTGTATTAATTGAGAATTGGGTTATTCAATGTTTATATTTGTTTATAAAATGTATCTTAATGTCTAAAAACACACCACTACACCAAACCAGTTAAACAAACAACAACAATGTACTGTGCTCTGGCCACACACAAGTGATGATGACATTCTGATCACTTATGATGATACCAGATGCTAAACATGCCAGATCTGCACTACACAGCATATTCATCATGTTTAAAATAATTGTTACCTTTAGAAATTTATAAAGCCATGAAAAATTGGACTATTGTCAATCAGACAATCTGTTAATGACATGGAGATCATGGTTCAAACTGTAATAAATTACTTCATAGTACACACCTGAAACTTGACCATTTAAAAATTTATATTCTGTATATATTTGATTTGGTATTCTGCTCTTCAGTAAGCTTAAGTAACCTGAAGATGTCCAATTGATAAGGACAAAAACATTCATTATATTATATATTTATGTTGTTTATCTGGTTTGGTGTACTGGTGTTTTTTTAGATAATATATACCAGTTATTGACGTGCTTAATACATACCTTAATGTTTTGTATCGTTAGATATTTGTTAAAGCTAAAAAATACAAATATGATTATTTTGTATAATTTGTTCTGGTATTAAAAATGTTAAATTGTAGTTCAAATGCATTTTATTTCTTGTGAGCATTATCATAAATAATAATTAATTGAGAATGTTCTGGAAGAGAAGAACTGGCCCAAAGTGAAACTAGTACCCACAACATTCACTTGACATGCATATGTGTAGCCAATCATGGGTTTGGTTCCACTTCAGGACGAATCATGATCATAAGTATTAGTCTGAAATTTTCATATCTGTTCGAAATATAAAAATAAAATGGAGTGCTGCTAATTAAAAACTGAATTATTATTAATTGAATGTGTACTTTCATTCCTCAGTATCTCTGAAGATTGATTTTGGGACTCCCGTGAATTTGCAGATGCTCAGTTTTCTTATTAAGGTGTTGAGTGCTCATTCTAGAGCACTAGTGGACAAACAACATTTATCCACTACAGGCTTTATGCACCATAAATCAGAGAAATGCATAAGGCTTGTAGTGGATAAATGTTACTCAGTTTTCATGTATAAAATGCTTTAGTATTTGTATATAACTTATACACAATTTCTCACATATTTTAAATTGTCTCTAGATTATTTACAATACGTAATACAATGTAAATGCTATCCAAATATTTGTTACTGTGTTGTTTAGGAAATAATGATAAGAAAAACTGTCACTACAGATACAACTATTGAAACATATACAGGTGTCCAAAATTAAAGTACAAACACAAAATCTATGTAAAAGTATTAGTAGTTAATTATGTCCCTGTTTTAAAAATTGTAAGGAAAAATAAATGCCTGTTTAATAATCTGTACAACCTTCAGTTTTTAAGATACTAGTTAAAAGGATGGAAAACTGATTTAATTTATTACATATTTAACAAATTTTACTAATTTATGGTTGTAACACAATAGTAACCTTCCTTCCTTCTTGTTTTGTAGCATTCAATATGGTGTTATGCAGTTTATAAGTCCTCTGGAACAGTTTGCATTTTGAAATTTTAATGCTTTATAATCCCAGTTGTTTAACTGCATGTGTCGGACTTCTGCATAGATTAGAAACGTAAACAAAGATGATGTATTTGAACATTAAAAATTAACACATATGTGTCAGATTTAAATGTAAATATATAAAAAATAAACAAGAATGATGAAAAAACATGACCTTAGCAGATAACATGTATGAAATATATATTTCACACTTTTATACTTTAACATTTTACGTTCACATCTATTAGAGCCTTTCACAGACTGGATATTGCATTACTGATATTGCAGCTTTCATTCTTATTTTTAAATTGCAATTGGTTTTTATCCTGAGGAACAGTATTTAAAATGACCAAAAACGTTAGAAAAACTAAAATTTGCACTTCATTTAAAGGTATGAGTGGTTGTTTTTATAGTTTATGACGAATGCAGTTTTACTGAATAGTGAACTGGTAATAAACCATATAGTCATTGCGATGAGATATTGCACTTGGTCAATACTAATTGTGCCTATTTCAGAGGCGATAGCTTTGATTATGGCATCATTTTCAAGAGTAAATAGTTCATATCTGATTCTTATTAGGTCTTTTACATGAATAAGAACTTTTGCCCAGAGGCAGGTGGTTGTGAACTGAACCATAAAATTCAAATGCAGTAGAAATATTGCTGTCATGAATGGACAAAAGTGAACATCAGTGAAAGCTGGTCAATGAAATTTAGTCAGCCTATTATTTGAGCAAAATGCATGCAATACTGAATAAATGACCCATTCCTATTTTTACGTGTGCCAAACTCTCCTTAGAATTTTTTTTGAAGTAAAATGACATTTGATCAGAATGCACTGCATTGGATTTTTAGTTTGTTAGTGTTTTTCAGGACTGAATTTTTAAGATTTATTCTTCAATTTTCCTCAAAAGTCTCTGGATATATACATCTATGTAAATAATTTTGAATTAACTTTATAAATATGTAATCTCAGTAATTATGGTAAGATGGAAATGGACGAGGCAGTGAAGTTAAGCATGATCGTGTTTTGTCTCAAAATGAGTCAGTGATATCATGCAATAAATTTCTAGGAAAGAATAATGCATTGATGCATTCACTGTGAAATTTCTTTAAATATCTTGGCAAGTATCAAAGTTAGAAAGTACAATTTTGAAATTTTTGTTCAAATTTTGTTTACTTGAGAAATTTGATTTAGAACTATGAAGAATGGCTATTATCTGTGACTCAAATTTTAATGTCTATTATCTGCTATTATTTTTCAAACACTGAACATGTGTGACATTGATCTTATTGTCAATTGGTTTGATGATGCAGTTCTGAATGAAAAATCAGACAGATTGAATTATCTCATTTTTCTTCTGCTCAATCAAGTCGTGTTGAATGGAATGTGACAGGCCATCTTGAGCTATAGGTGCACTAGGCAGTCATAAAAATTTAGGGGCACCATAGCCATCATCAGTTAAAGGAAAATATTTATCAGTTATTTTAATTAGAAATATTATGTATATGTCCAGATCTATCATATGCACATAGTGTCTAGTAGTAAAAAAAAAGATGGTGGCAAAATCTCTTGGGCTGGCCCTGGTTGCCGATATGTTGCAAATTTATTCAAACTAACTAAACCTGTGCATATTAATTTCAGTTGTACATTAACTTTACTTAATATGTATGCTATGGACTAAGTGATTAATATGGGCATTATGAATAATGCCCAATCACTTATGAATAGGCCCACCAGTGGCCAAGCGGTTCCATTCCCTGAATACTGGTAGTTTGGTCATGGGTTCATGCCTTGCCAGGACAGGCTGGTCACATGGAGTTTTCTGGGTTTTCTCCACATCTGTAACACCTGAATAGGGGCCAGTTATCCTTAAAAAGATCTCCTGGAAGGCATCTTCCTAGGCAGATTATCCAAGTGTTGCATTTCTGTAATTTAACAAACAACAACAACAACAAAAATAGTTATGAATAATGACAAACAAATTCAGGGCACTGTAATAAATTTATGTAATAAATTTCATAAATTGTTTTTTTCATCATAATTTATCAGATTTACCGGTCACTATGAATACTGCTATCACTTGGTCAGGCAAAGTGTAATAATACCTTGAGGAGTGATTATTTAACTGACACTAGCCAATCAACACTTACAGCTGATTTCTGCATGCAAACTGTGTTTAGTATCAAATTTTAAAAATTCATGTGAAAAGTTAAGAAGCAAAAGTAAAATTAAAATCTTGTCCAAGATTTTAATTTTACTTTTGCTTCTTAAAATACTGTTTACTTCTTTGAAGAAAGTAATGATTATGGAACAATCATTAACTGATACGAATAAATGCTTCAACAACCGCCTAAACGATATAGTATCAAAAGGTGAGAACAGTCAAATTGTAATGTACTGCACAACACAAAAAAGTGCGATTACACATAATTAGGGTTCTAATCAAGTACCAGGCCTGGACTTAACAGAAAAGCAAAATACAATGATCTAAAATAACATTTATATAAGCAAAAATCCACAATAATATTAGGTTGAACAGTAATATATACAAATAAACAACAATGATTATAAACAAGAAGTTGGTAATAAATATATATTTTAAATATTCAAAACAAGTCAAGATCAATTATGTACAAACAAAAAACAATCAATCAATAAAAGAAATTTATTTTTCCAGTTCAGGATGTACAATTAATTAAATCTCCACCAATATAAAAAATAAAAAGTAAAGAATATATCTCTTATAAGTTGATTGCTTTATCAAAAGAATTCGCTTTTGGGAGCTACACACACCGTTGAACGGGTGTGTCTTCTTTTATTTGCCTTACAAGTGTAATTCTGCACTTCTCTATTTACATATTTAAGTCTTATGGGATTAGTCACTTATGTAAATAAATATTTGTTGGTCTTAATATTGAATTAAGTATATTTTGGGGTTTCTTGGGAGTTTTATCCTTAATTAAAACAAAAGAGTCCCTGAAAAGAAAATAACAACTAAAAGTAACATCCAAGACATAAAATAATGATTGAAGTTAGACATCTTACAAAACTTTTACAAAATTAGCATATTTGACAAAGATAAAAGTGAAAGTGTAAAAAATCAAAATGATTTCAAATTTATTGGAAGAATATGCGTTTATGTAGATATGATGTTGTATCTATTAGAGAAATAGGAAAATTAATTGTGCCTAATTAAATGTTACATTCACGCTGAAGAAATATGTTAGACATTGCACGATGCTCATATTCTTATTGGCAATGGTGGCAGAAACCACATGGAAAAAGAATGAAGTACAAAATATAAAAATATTGCAAGGGAGATGTTCATAATTTACAGAAAAAACAGAATGTTCCTTTCACATGAAAAAGATTAACTGTGCTGATTTCCAAAAACCAGAATGTTATTAGTACTTACAGAGTTGGTGATGAATAAAAAACAGATGATTCAAAAATAGAAGAAAAAATAAGAAGTGTGTCTAAAACATGGGAAATGGCATATCTAATGCCATTGCTTTTTATTCCCATATGTTCTTGCTTAAAAAGCAAGCAGAAAAAATGATTGGTACATCAAATTCCAAATACCCAATAGCTAATGTTGGTGACACAGTAAGGATTGTGTACCAGATGTAGATGGAGCCTGCAGTGATGGAAAAAATATTTTAAGTGTCATTGTTGCGATTGAAGATAACCTATACAAACTGGGTACCAAATGTGGCGTATTAAATCTATTATATTCCAGAAACCAATTTACTGTTTGTAAAGAAAACTTCATTTCTGTTGGATTCCAAATGTCATCAAAATCTTTGATGATATTTGGAATAATATTGCTCGTAACTATTGGCTGTGTATGATCATTATATTAAGCAAAGTCATCCAGTTGATAAGCAAAATATATCGCTAGCAAAGTAAGCAAAACATTTAGTAACTGGAAGCACTTCAAACTTTGTGGATTGCATCACCAAATTTGTTTTGAATAAACTGCACACTTTGACTGTTTGCAAATTTCCGGAAGAATGTGTATAGATTATTCAAGTAAATTAATGTACTGTACCATTGGTGTTCACATAGTGGGGAAAACAGGGAACTTGCTCTCCCTTAGTGAAATCCATTATAAAAAAGATTGACATAACCTTACACCCTCGACCATTTGACACTTTGATGCAATGCTGTATTTTATAATCTACTTGTGAAAAAATCAAGAAAAAAAAAATTAAGTAATTAAATACAAATTTATTGATGTAAGTACTTGTTTCCAAGCTTTGCCCTCTTGGCAAATTTTCTGTAGAAGTCCATGTAAGAAGTACTACTGTTATGTAAAATAATTATTCACACAGGTTTGTATTTTCATGTTTTGAAAATCTATCTGACTATTGTGAAATTGGATATACCGCTAAAAAATGAATTAAAATTCATCTTTTTAATTATTCGTTTTATGTTTAAATGATCACTTTATACATTAAAAAATTCAACACTAAAACAGGTGACATCTTAGTAAAAATCAATATTTTCAGTCTGCTTATAGATCATCGTAATCTATGTTTACCTACCTCAAATTTGAGTATACTTTGATGGTGATCTACAAATGTATCAAGAACATTGATTTCTAGTAATGTGTTGCTTGTTTCGGTGTTGAATTTTAAGTTTGGTCAGTTTAGTAAAACCTGTCTTTCATTGTTAGTATCATTTTGGAAAGATTGAAATTACATAATTCAAAATTTGATAGCAGACAGAGAGAATACTCTAAAAAAAAAAAAATAACAACACAGATTTAATTGTAGTAAACTCCTGCTAATTCAGACTGCATAACTCAGTCAAATTTTTCAAAAAATTGTACAGTAATTTAAAATTTCTTGATAACAGAAAAATTATAATTAATGAGCAGCTATAATTATTACGAAATTATAATTAACAAGTATTTTTGATAGTAGAAGTCGTTGCAATACCTTGCATTACTATAGTTGGTGAGTCATCAAAGACTGTACATTGCTGTATACTGAAATGTGTTAAAATTTTTTGAGCTCATTTCCTGTAATAATAAATTTAACGGTATAATCTATTAATGATTAATAAACTTCTGTATAGAATCGATAATAACAAAATACTTATTCTACATTCATCATCTCATTTCCACATCAATAAACAATCACTCGTGCTAACTAAGACTTTTGTAAACTTGGACGACTTTCACAACCCGTTGGAGTACACATCCTGCAGAAATCTCTGAAATATTCGACCAATAGAATTGGCTGCTTGTTACTTGTAATAAGCTTGTATATAATTGGATGGTCCACACAGCCAAAGAAATCTAGTAAACAACTAAATCCTATTTTTTCCATTGCTGAGTTTAGTTAATAGTAAATCTAAGTAATTACACGATTATGACTTTAATGAACGTTCGCATGAGAAATTCAGCTGCTAATATATGCAATATTAATCGTCTTTCATTGTTGCTGTAAAATTTGATTTTTAGCATGTATGAGGCTTTTGCATGTCAATAATAATATGTTTTCTGATAATATGTAATCTGAATTTTTGTTATTGTTAAAACAAATTTTTAAATTAATAGTTACATCATTGTAATTTTCAATTAAAAAATTGTCAAATGAAATTATCATAAGTAATATTGTAAAATGAATTTGTAGTTTTTTTTATTCTACAGCATTGCACTGGCAACAAATTTTGACTTGGGAGTATATATCACTAGAGGGTCTTTTTTTCAGACTTATTGTAGATTTGGCCAGGCCCATAATGGGTAGTGAAGGACAGATTTTGGTGTACCTGGGACGGACTTCCGCTGTGATAAAATTTTGGGATTTTTGACCCACACAGATATGATCCCATATCTCCCAGAGTTGTAGGCTGATGTCTTGGTCATCTTACCAGCGAGAAAAATAGATTTATCAACATAGTTATATTCTAATTTCATTTACAATTCATTTGCATTATGACTTGGTATTAAAATATTTTCATAAGTAATCACTTAATGAATTATCTTCTTAGAAAGATGTTCAGATAAGTCTATGACATGCAGTGATTTTGAAAATCTGTATATTAACATGTTTTTTGACAATCATATTTAGACTAAGCTATGAATTTATATAATGACATATATTCTAGTTAGTAGACTTAACAGTATCTATTGTAATTATATTTTTAAGTTAAATTTACATTGTTTTTTATGTTAGAAATCTCTATAAAGTCTAAAAAGTTTATAGAAAATTATAGGGTTTTCATCTGTAAACCTATCATCAGAAGTTTAGAAAAGAAGTGGAAGTCAATAGAAGACAACAGATTATTAAAATTTGAGAGGAGATATTATATTAATATTCTCTTATTAAGTTTAGATGATGAGACCTCAAACTACCAAAACTTTGTTAAAAGAAACATACAAGATGTGGCAGAAAAGTAAAGAGACTAATTTTTTTTTGCAACAATTTTATTTTATTTTTATACATTAATGTTATCTCCTTCAAAGTAGTTCCCTTGGGCAGCTATACATTGGCAGAGACATTGTTGCCAGTCTTCGTAGCAGTGCTGGAAGGCTTCAACTGGAATCGCCTGCAACAACATGGTTACACTCCTTTAGATATTATCAACAGTACCAAGATGACATCCTTTCAAATGGGTTTCGATCTTGGGGAACAAAAAAGTTACACGGACTGAGATCGGGCAAATAGGGGTCCTGGAAAACGACAGAAAATTTTTTTTCTGTCAAAATCTGGTTGATGGAGATGGCCATGTGACAGTAGTAGTAGAGCATCCAAGTGTCCGCAATGTCTTGTCTGACTCAAAGCACTCATGTTAGTCGATGGTCTGACCTTACAAGAACCCTCACTTTTCTGACACAGCTTGTATGCTAATAGAAGCAGTTTGAATTGGATGTACAGGGTCTTCCAAAATGAATGCTACCATTTTAAACTATTGTAATTATGTTAATTATCCGAGAAGTATGCAATGTACACCAGTCAATAATCTCACATTCACAATCAAACATCTGTCTACTGCCTGTAGGAAGCACTGTAAATGAAAATGGCAACTTTGCAACAGAGAAGACTTTTTGTTTTCTGTGGTTTGTGAAGTCGGAATGTTGCAATGTCAATGTGCATAATGAGCAATCTGCAGGAACCAAAGAATTGCGGCTGCTGTGGGAGGAATGACAACGGATATACCATAGCAAGCTTTGGAAGAATTTCAGTATTGGTTGGATTTGTGCCATGTGATACAATATGCAAACATTGAGAAACTGTAATGGACAAATGTGAAACTTGGATAGTTTTCCAATGCTTTAAGTATGTTATAACATTTTCAGACAATAATTAAGATGGTAGCATTCTTTTTGGAAGACCATATAAGTTCAAGAAATTTCAATAACAAGTGTATTATATTCCTAAACTTTTATTTTTTTGGATAAAACTAACTTTTTCATTTACTTAATCATAAAAATTTGTTAATAATAATAATTATTAAGCAGTTGAGAAAGAAATAACTCAAAATTAATGAATAAAAGACTCTATTTAATATCTATGAAAAGTATTAAATAATCTTTGAGCTCTGTGTTTGCATTTATCAAGTTTTCATTTTAAATATTATGTAATAAGTGAGAATTGAATGGACATTGACTTGGGTTACTTTAATTAATGAAATTAGATTTTCTTCAAGGTTTAACAGTTTTCTTAACTAATTAACTATAGTATAAATTACAATAATTTATTTATATTCATTAACANAAATTTAAAGAAGATTCCAGATGTAATGGTATGTCACAACTTATTATGATAAAATACTTATGATGTAAAAAATTTATATGTTTTATTGTGTAGCCGACAGATGAGGGTCCTTGCCCGAAACTCGTATCGAACAATAGAAGATCAATAAAGATGATGTAAAATGCCTTGTGTCTATTTATGCACCTAGTAGTGAAGAAACAAACAAAAAAAAAAGGAAGACACGGTCTCTGAAATACATAACTATTATTACAATAATTTATTTATATTCATTAACATTCTGGCATTGTGTTATTTCAATTTATTCACATAATTTGTTTTCATTATTGGGTTGAGTCATAAGTAATGTCATTTTTTTAAAGTTTAAATATACCTTATTTACAAAAAAAAAAACTAGATATATATTTAATCCAATATACAATGTCTGTCATTAGATTTGACATTTTTCTGTAGATCTACAAAGTTTTTTGATGCCTGTCTTATAAAAATTATTAGATTTTGATTAAAAAAAGTTTTTACATGCTTTTGGATAGCTTAGTTGAAAAGTTTTCCTATGAAAACTGTTTTGAAGGGATTGAAAGACGTGATAATCTGTAGATGCCAGATTGGGTTATGTGCATTGGAGAGAACCTTTCAATTAAACTTCTCTATTTTTCTTATGTGGATATTTTTGCAAATATTCAACATTGAATTGAACATTATTTATTGTATAACAAAATAATGCCCTTCTTTTCTGACAAATATGGAAAGGTTTTTTTGGAGTTTTCCACAAAGTTTTTCTCAATTGCTGATAATATAATGCAGCATTTACTGTTTCATTTAAATTCTCCTCATATCCCACTTCCTTCCTAGCAATAACTTGAATTAAGATCATGCTTTGTTTCTGGAGCTTGAGTAGCCTTTTGATCTAACCATCGTCTTTTATGAATTACATTAGCATATAGTGTCCACTTCTCATCCCCAGTTACTATTCTGTCCAGAAACAAGATTTGCTGTTGCTTATTAAAAAGCAAAACTATGTGGATAATTGATCCAGATGATTCTGATTAGTAAAGTCATGTCGACCCTACATGGCTTGTTTATATTTCCTAGTTGGTGCAACTGCCTAATGCCTATTGATTGGGGCTTTCTCAAATTTATCTGCCATTTCTTGCCGACGTAATTTTTGGTCAGTCCTTTGCTACTTTAGCAATTGCAGAATTTTCTAAGCCAGAAGGTCATTCAGAGTGTGGCTCATCTTCAGGATGGAAATCTCCCATGCTGACATTTTTTGACATTTAAGGCTTCACTGCGATACACACTACATATATTGTTTGTTGTAACTCCAATATTATTTTTTTTTAAATTCATAAAACATTACATGCTTTGAATCTTACTCTTTGAAGTTCATGTTGATTGACACTATTAAGCTATTTTGTTTGTTTCTTCACTACTAGGTGCATAAATAGACACAAGGCATTTTACATCATCTTTATTGATCTTCTATTGGTCGATACGAGTTTCGGGCAAGGTCCCTCATCTGTCGGCTACACAATAAAACATATAAATTTCTTACATTATAAGTATTTTATCATAATAAGTTGTGACATACCATTACATCTGGAATCTTCTTTAAATTTTGTTTCTACATATATATTTTTTTGCTTAAAATTATGTATTTAGAGTTAAAATCGTTAAAATATCATTGCTGTTTAAAATATATTTATGATTTTAATTTATTATTACAAGTGAAGGTTTCGTGGTTCGACATCTAGCATTTTCCAGCGTATACTCTTGACGTCTATGTTAACGTAATCTGTTTTAATCAGAAACCAATTGGTATAAACGAAAATTCAAAGAAAGTTATGAAATAATGAAAACTCGAGACAATAACATCAACAAAAGCTTAAGTGTTAAAATCCACGATAATTGGCTAAAATTGTTGTAATACTGTTTACAATACTACC
>NW_019384598.1:646344-671169 GCF_000671375.1 Centruroides sculpturatus | reverse complement strand
GCACGAATGGAGACTTGGGGCTACTACCACATACAAACACCATTCACGTGCGATGTGTAGTTTTGGAGGATAAGTGAAATATAGGGACATACACGTCCATTTTTATATATATAGATATAGATATATATTTTAAAGCACATAAACAAATCTTTGTAGTTTTTGCACTGTCAATTAATTACAGTAAATAATAAATATCGTTTTAATACGAATAATACTCAATAAATTCTAAAGATTATTCTTTAGGGTATTTCATAAATTCGTATTTTGCACAATGAATGGAAAATTCAAGTTTATAGAAAAACTATACTTTTGTATAGCTTCTTACNTAAAAACAGTAAATTTTTAATAGAGTAACTCGCTTGTTTGAAGCTGGAATTATAGAAAAATTATTACCTTTAGAAGCTGAGAAATCGTTACCGTCGTCATCGCAATTATATTTTTCGTTACTTAAAAACAGTAAATTTTTAATAGAGTAACTCGCTTGTTTGAAGCTGGAATTATAGAAAAATTATTACCTTTAGAAGCTGAGAAATCGTTACCGTCTCCATCGCAATTCCAAGCTTTATCAATCGAAGATATTAAAAGTCTATTGTTATTTATGTGCTTTGGATATTCATTGTCTATNTAAACAAACCTCCCTGCAAAATTTTAGAAATTTTCGACAAAAGACACAGGAGTTATTAAGCTTCAAATTGGGTGAATAAAATCGGGGCCCACACCTTTACATCTATACATACAGAAAAAAATCCCTTAATTTTTGCATTTCTCGACGTTTTAAGGCTCCCTGAGTCAAAGAAAAAAAATTCTTGAAGGGGTCATTTTTTGACTGAAGATCATACTTTCCCTCTGTTATATATAATATCCGGGAAAGTAATAAATGAAAAATTTACCATTATATGATTAAGTAGATCACCGTTTTCAGCTAATTCCATAATGATATAAACGTAATGGCCAAAGTCTATTATGCGTTTAATCAGGGCAATATGAGGATGCTTTATTTCAGATATAATTTCCAGCTCACGTGGTAAAAATTTATTAATATATTCCTTAGATTTTTTGTTTCTAGATATGATTTTAATTGCCAGTTTCTCTCCATTTTTTTCTGCTTTTCTAAAATTAAAATTAATTTAGGTTATTCGGTCCGAAAACCAAAACTTTACTGTTATAATTTGTTCGTTTAGAAACATTTACCTAACTTTACAATAACATCCTTCACCGATTATATTTCCTACTCGATAACCTTCCTTTCTTAGAAAATCCATTGGAGTAATCACATCCAAACAAGGACCACGAGAACTTTGGCCGGTAGATGACATGGCGCCACTTTCCCAATATTCTTCTTACATGCGAAACATTATTCAATAATAATACTGTAATAATAATAATAATAATAATAATACAGTAGTATTATTACGTATTATTTTATTGTTTATTTATTTTTATTCTTTCCAACTTGTAAAAGTAAGCACGTCATCAATTCAACCGGGTCAAGGGGTGTGCACAATGGTGTGCTGTGAGATCAGCATGTATTCTTTACATTATATACATTAAGATATATAAAATATAAGAAAATACCTCACAAAATAATTTAAGACAACCAGACAATCAAGGTTTACACCATACTCTTCTATTGTGTTGGGACATTATTGTAACTATTAAACTTTGGGAATTAAAAGTCGAGGGAATGGAAGTCTTGTGTCATATCTCCAGTAGGTTCGGACTGAATTACGATTTTACTCGTTATTAGCATATACAATTTTTTTATGAAACCCATCCTTACCTTCAAAATTAATAATTTTGCCATTTTATAATATAAAAAGTTTTTAACATAAAATCTCATAAGAGATGGCGCCACACACAATTTTAACTTTTTCCCCGGAAAAGTTACGTAACTCGTTGTTAAATTTTTTTAATAAATGAATAAAAATATTTTTTTTAAAAAAACTTAAAAAGTCGTTCTGTTTTAAAAATTAATAAAATGATTTTCATGAAATTAAATGATTTATTGTGATTTTTAAAAATTCGAAGGATTAGTACTATCATTTTCTAGTGTATATTATTAGTTATTAAACTAATTAGATCATTCGGAAAATTAAAGGTTTAAATTAAATTTTATTAAATTAATCGATTAACTGATGAAATCCTAAATGAATCATCTACCGGTAGGCTTTACAGCTTAATCTAGCAAAATAATCTAATGCAAAAGAATTTTTCAGAGCAATAATTAGTTTCTAACTTTTGACAACAAGATTTGTGAGGATAATTTAATCTTAAACCGTGTTCTCTTTGCATTGCTTTAATGTTACTAATAGAAATTATCTGTGTCCAAGTAACACCAAGAAAAATAATTTTTAAAATTAAGATTTAAACTATGCTCAGTTCTTAATAAGGGAAAACTAAATCCTACTGTACCTGATCTTTTAGCTCATGTGGAGTGAGGTTAATTAATAGTTGGTATTTTAAAACTGTTTTCATATCTAAATTACGTACACACTCTTTAACAAATTTGTCTTGGAGAAATTAAAATTTACCAATTTTATTCCAATCGAGATATTTCGAAAAAATTATTCATGTATTCTTTGTCTAATACTTGTACTCTAAAATTAAATTTTATTTTGTGTGTCTAATATGATTTTTTTATGAATAAAGTAAAAATTATATAATATTTTATATTAATTCTCAGTTTAAAAAATTCGCAAATTCAGAAATAAACTCGCGAATTAAGTCACTTCTTTGACTTATTAAATCCCACTTAACATAATTTTTTATTCGTCAAATATTATTCCCATATAATTCCAATTTTTTATATTTTCGGTTAAGTAGACAGGAAAGATATTATACCTTCATAACTGTCAATAAATTTAAAATAATTTAAAGTAAACATGAATAAATTTTTTGGTCAATAATTTCAATTACAATTATCATGTATTTATTTTCTAAATTTTCTTGTTAAATGTTTCTGATTTATTATTGTGATTTCATCAGCTGATATTTTTCCTCACAAATATGACACAAAATGTCTACAATTACTGTATTAGAAAATATATCTGTATCTATTCCTACGTAACGATTTATTTTATTCAATAAAATATTCAAAACTTTTTGACTATTAAGTAAAAAATTATTAACAGCATCTTTATCACAATAACAATTGGTATATAATACGGTATTGTTATTTTCGATTATAACAATCGAATAACATATACAGTCGTCCCTCTATGACGCGGTAGATACGTTCCACTTTATACGAATTTCGCGTTGTAGGAATCCTTAAATGCATGAGCCAATCACAGTACGACACGTGTGCAGTTTATTGACTACGGCTGTTTGAAAGGTTTTCTTCCATAAAATTTACCGATTCTAGATGAATTTGACTCAACATTTCCAAAAACATGTATATTTTTTTTGGGAATAATCCGTATAAACTATGCTATAAACAAAAAATTGTCGGATTACTTACCGAGTGTGTACAGTCCGACGACGCCATTGCTTAAGCTTGTTTTCGTTGCACAGCAGTGCAAGAAACGGCTGGCGCGTTTTCTGATAAGTTATTTTTCTGCAAAAATTCACTGAACTTTGGAGACATCGTTAATAGAAATAATTTTTATGGCCGTTGAATAAGAAATGTTTTTTTTCACAAGAAAGGTATAAAATTACAGTGCTGTATTAGACTTACAGTACCTAATTTATATACTGTACAGACGATAGTAAACCTAACTTACCCGCCTAAACTATCCGTAGCGTGTAAGTAGTTTGGCTGCTTGTTTACTATTGGTCCAGATTCGACCAATCCTGTCGCGACACGAGTCGGCGATGACGTTTTATTGCATTTTATGAGTGTTTTAGCGTCTTTATACGAATACGGTCGTAATTTTTTCGCCGCAATATACGAATCCGCATTATATGAACCCGCGTTATAGGGGTTTCTACTGTAATAGATTTTATGAATTTAAATAGTTTTTATAAATCTTGAGTTAGGAGCTAACGTGTTTGAAGAAACCTCTCAAATTTCTTCAAAATCTGCACGTATACATGTAATATAAAATTTTCAGTTTAACTTAATTTATCTGACAGGGTATATCAGGATTCATTGATTTTCCCTTTAAGTTTCTATAATAAATATAGTTTAAATATTATTTAATTTCTTACGTTTTGCATAATAAATAATCATTTTATAAATTTTCATTCTGATTAACGATACTCTCTAAGAGTAGTCAAGTAGACAATTATTTGTTTAATAGATCGAATTTATATTAACTTATGACGTATACTTTGCTTAATTGCTTCATTAGAAAAGTATTTTTAATGTATAACAACTACTTTGATCATAAACTGCACACAGAGAGATCGCATCATTCCATTACAGCCAGTTTTTATATGAAAATTGGACATATACCTTATTATATTCATATATCCATTTTCAAGTAAATAATTAGTATTAAAAAATTAGAATTATGTATTAAAAATTTATTTTTTAGTTAAGAATTTATCATTTAAAACCTTAACCCTATGACATCGAATTTACGTTTCTTAATGTGACATTGAAATTAGCTGCAGTTGTAAAAGATTTATGTTTCGTCATCACTCCGGTTACTTCTATCACCGAAGAGAAAATGGAATATTATCCGCTAACAACCTGAATGTGCAATAAATAAAAAAAAAGTTAAATGATGTCTAAATTCGTTACCAAACGACTGAAGTACAGACAGGGTAGAGAACTCACATATGTAATATGCATTTAAAAGAAAACGTAAAAATTAAATTTTTAATGAAAATAATAATTCTTGTTTTACGGACTTTTGAAATTTGATAATAAAGAACCGTTTGAACAAATATATTTTTTATGAACAAATGCTTGTAAAACGGTAATATGTATCGAAATATCTTCTGGCACTTTCAAGAATATTTGTTTAAAAATTAGTGTACACGATCCTTAAATAAGAAATTATCCTAAAAAGTTCAGTGGTTAATTAAAAGTTACAGTAAACAGACATAGAATAATTAATTAATTAAACATTCAATTCTTCGCAAAGGGACAATTGATTAAAATCATCTTTTCGTTTCTTCACACTCTATAGTTACTAGTTAAAAAATGCATCAAACGAAAAACTAAAGAAGTTTTCAAATAGATTTCTACAGATGATTTTACTAGCAAAAAAAGCTAGGTAAAAAATAAAACATTCTTTACTTCCCTTTGTTTTTCTTCAGTTCCAATATTTATAAATAAAACAAATTACATAACTAAGATTGTCATGAAGTTTATTACAGACGAATTCAATATATTTTTACTATTTATATACCTTAAATTAATTTCTATTAGCTTCTCAACGTTATGTCCCCATTGCCTAGATCAGTGTTTTTCAACCTTCTTGAATACGCGACCCCTTTACAAGTTAAAAAAATTCTGGCGACCCCCCAGGGCCATATTCAAACTATGTCAGTGATTTTAAAAACTACGTATTTAACTTACTTTCTGTTGAGACCTAAATATCGATCGAAAAACCAATTGTACTTTAAAATAAACAGGCATAGCCTTCTCACTGAAATTGTAGTTTGTTTATTGTAGTGTAGGACTTACAAACACTTGTCTTCTTCTTTTACCCGCGACCCCCGTATAAGGCTTTGCGACTCCCTGGGGGTCGCGACCCACAGCTTTAAAAACACTGGCATAGCGCATCGAAAGCCAAGGCTATTAAACCGCCATTACGAAAGTCGTTTGGACCTCAATAGCGCCCGAAACGATTTCCACGAAACTTTTACTTGTCTTTTACCGTTGGCATCAAAATTCCAAAGCAAAGGCTGAGAAAAATTAAACTAACAGAATATTTTCTTGCTGCAATGTTTCTACATTTAAACTTTTTCTGTTGGATAGACGATGTCCGAAGTAAGACAGTACAGTGTCTCGAGAATATAAATAACTGCTTCGATAAATTCCTGTTTTAAAAGAATTTTTTATAATTTGTTTAGGTTTATTTTTAATTTTGACATATATTGGAGTAAAACTTGGAATTCAAAAATATCCCAAATTTCGAAACGAATTCGAAATATCGCTTAGTAAAAAGAGTACAAAAAACATTTTTATTCTGATAGAAGAAAACCTAATTTCGATAGCAAAAAAACTTTCTCACAATTCCAAAAATTCTTTATTTTCATAACTTTACTAAAAAATAATTTTTTCATTTGATGTTTGTAATACAACTACATTAATAAAATTTCAAGAAAAAGTCAAAAAGTATTAATAAATGGCAATGTTTGGAATTAAATCACTCCTAACAAGTTTCAAACTACTATATTTATGTTAATTAATATTTTCTCTGCTATTGCGTTTAATGTGATAATTCAAATTACTTTTGAAAGAGAACTTTCGTAAACAATTATCGCACTTAAATGGCTTTTCTCCTGTGTGAATCATCTTATGACTTTGCAAGTAGTCCTTCCGAAAGTATCCTTTGCCACAATTTCCACACACAAACTTCCTCTTCTTCGTATTGGCGAAATCTACGAAACACAAAATGTTAAACTTCAATTTTCAAAAGTAATCGATCGTATTAAAACCACGACATTCATTTCTTGCGCATAATTACCGTACATGCCTACGAAATTTCGATAACAAAAATAATTTTCGTTAAATGTCAAAAAAAGAAATAAAACGATGAAAATCAGAAGAAAAATTCAATCATATTTACGTAAAAGTCATAGAATGTACTGTACTTTTCTTCTCTTCTGTAGTTCCATTGTTTAGTTGGTCGAAACAGCTACATTTCTCGAACGGTTCCATACCAAAACCTTTTAAAACAGAAAGCAGAGGTTAAAAATTGTAAGCCATGCAACGATTCGATCGTGTCCAAATGCAACTCGTATTCGTTCTGTTGATGAAAATTTCTATCTTTAGAATTTTGTAGATGAATTTTCAAATATAGTTTCCCATTATTTATGATTTTCTATAAATGCTTTAAAAATATAAATCAATTTGAGGTAATTCATATACGTCAGTTTAGATTCACGCGATTTTTTTTTTTTTTGCTATGCGATATAAATTGTTTGTTATTTTTGAATTATTTCAACGATGTGTATATATGATTATTTTCAGGTGTACAGATGTTTCTCAAGTTGGACGGTTCTTCCATTTGAAATTCATGGCATTAAATTCCATCCTGATCCCTATTCGAATTTCACCCTTTTCCATTCAAAGAAAATTACTTTTTTCTAGAGGCAGAAAATAAGATACCAACCTTATATTAAAAAATAAAACCAACCTTAATTTAACCAACCTTATATTAAAAAATAATCCAGTTTAAATTTTTCTTATATTTATAGTACAGATCAGGGATTGTAAATTTACCGGTAATTCGGTAAATGAAAATTAAAATACCGGTTTACTGGTAAATTACCGGTAAATTTTTTTCTTTAAAAATAAAATTAAGGTGATAAAAAATGTCATTTTAATTTCCATTTCACATTTTTTATTTCAAAGATATAGAATATTAAAAAATATAAAGGTCAAAGTGTTATTCTAAACAAACTATAATACAGTAGAGCGTCGATTATCCGAATCAATTGGGGACTGGAGTTGTTCGGAAGATCGATGTTTCGGATAACCGATTATGTACGAAAAAAGATATTAATTTATCGCATCTTTTTCTCCGTTGCGTGTCGCTTCTCGTTGAATTTTCGTCGATGTTAAGCCTAACGAAGACTATTGTATCGTTAAAAATTATTTTTTTATTTTGTACAAACAAAATAAATATATTGAAAAATATAAAAACAATAAAAAAATTATACTTCAGAAGTTAATTTAGTATCAAAAACGTAAAATATTTGAGTAGCCCAAAACATAGCCAAAGATTGCAGCGCCACAGCACTGGCGGGAATTTAAATTTGCCCACTGGAATTCTTTCGGATGATTGACTTTCGGATAATCGACGCTCTACTGTAATAACTTTTAGAAACAAATAAAATAATACAGAAAAATAAAAATACAACAGAAATGATATATAGTACCTAATACAATTTTATTGATTATAATTTTTTAAAAAATAACTTATTTACAGTCTTATCTCCTAATTTTGACGATCTGTATCTGTAATCTCTACGATTTACACCGTTTCTCAAACCCAAGAAAGTTTAAATTAAAATTAAAAGAAAAATATCTCTAATAAAATTAATAATTAGGTATATTGTTGCTTAAACTTTACCTGTTTTTTTTTTTTTTAATGTTCCTTTAGCCCTTTTAAATATCTATAAACACAATATTATCTACATAAAAATTTCTGGTATAGATTTTTCATTTACCGAATTACCGGTAAATTTCAAAAATTTACCGGTAAGTTTACCGAATGTTGTTTTTGTCAATTTCGGTAAATCGGTAAACAGGTATACAATCCCTAGTACAGATATCTCTTGTATAACGTAATAGTTACGTTCCGAAAATTTGCCGTGGTATAGGAATCCGTGCTGTACAAAACAAAGGACTTGATATTAAATTATAAAAGTTTACAAAAGTATAGCCTAGTATTCTTTTTGTTACTATGAGAAATACATTTATTATAACCATTAATAATTCATTTACAATCAATAATTAACTAACAATCAAAATCAAAAGTACTGTATTACGCTTCAATACTAATTTTAGTTAAGCCAGGCGCTCACTTTAGAAAGTGAACTATTCTGCTCATCTTCATCAGAAAAAGATCTGCAAAGTCTTTATTTTTTTATATTTTTAACATAAATGTTTAGTGTATGACAAAATAAAGATATTTTATTAATAGGAAATTTGTTACTAAGCAAGAACAATGCAATCGATGGCAATTGCTTTCATCTTGCATAGTCTCACTGCTCGATCGTACAAGGATCGTGTCTCCCGTGACCTGAAGATACAAGGATACCCTATTTTGTGGCAGCAGTTGCATAGGTTACTTGTCCCGAGTCCGTTAGGTTCAGTACTAGTATACCTTATTGTGTAATTAACAGGGGCTGGGATTGCTTCTTTCCTACCAGATTCGCGTTAATTCTATCGCAATACGACTAAGTGGCACTATCAGAAGTGGATCTATATAGCGACTAATAGGGATTAAGTCCTGGCGCCTCCAAATGTCAAAGGGCCACATAAATTGAATTGTATTCTAAATTTTTAATACCTTTACATTAACAATGAACACTTATCGTATAGTAAAAAATAGTTAATAGGTTGTGAGATTAGCCGGGAGTACAATCTGGAGTACCGCTTAATCGGCTCAAAATCGCAAGATTCGATCTCTAAATTTTTAAGGAGGGCTTTTATTTATAATGTTAAAAAAATTTACATGGTAAGTTCTAGATCTCGTCAGGATCCTAGACACCAGTTAATCGGATTTATTACACGCATTCATGAATCAATACGGAGAGGGTGAAATCTTTTGATTCAGACATAATGAGACATTTCTTTATCACAAAAATATCGAGTATTTAATAAAGCAAAGGAAAAATATACAAATTGAACCTTCAATATCTGATTATGATATCGCGGAGAGAGAGATGACATTTCGAGTTAAAAACATACTACCTCATTATATATATTCTTCTGTATTCGGATCGATGTGAATGTTCCTTATTAATTCTTGGGCAGCGCTTTAATAAACATTTTCATTAACTTGGGAACTTAGAAATAAACTTTGTATGAATTTCGGGAGTTAGCTATGGGCGTTGGCCGCGAGGAGCGGGTATGGAATACGTCCTTCTCTTACGTGTTAAAAGATGACTTACGTGTCAAACACTAGCCTCAAATTTCGTCTGTACAGTACATGAAATTCAGGAAATTTTTTTATGCTCTTATAACTGAGGTATGTGACAATGTTCGAACGACTGCGAAGTTTCAGCGAAGTGATGCAACATTTGTGTGATTAATTATAGCATCATTTTATTTATATTTTATAACTTATAATTATTAATTACTGTGAGGGCCCGGATTTAAGAATGCTGAGATTCGAATATTTTTATTCATTTATATCTATCGTTTTTGTTTCAAAACCAAAACGATTTTATAAAAGTTAGGGTTAACTCGAAAAGAGAAAAACAACCGACAAAATTTTCTCATAAAAATCGCTCATAACACTCCGTTCCCACGAAATTACTTCCTTGTAGAAGATGAGTTAACTGTTGTGTCATAATTTTGTCACTTCGCCCACCATTGGTCAAAGAAGATCATCACCTGTGACGTACATAAGGAAATCTCGAGAAGAGAGCCCCCATATAAAAGGCAAGTGCGATGACGACATAGGGGGAAAGTTATTTTTCTGTAAGGATCTAACGATCCTTAACTTATATCCTTAACGTATATCTTGAAGATTCATCTTCAAGGATATACGTTGGGTGTCGTATGGGTGTCGTATATCCTTGAAGATAAATCTTCAAGGATATACGACACCCATTTTTTTGTCACATCTCATTTTCAAACATAGAAATTCATAGTTCTCTTCTATTTTTAAAAAATCCACTCATCGCTGACTTGAATAAACGCCAAGTGTCTAATTCGACGGGTTGGAGCTTTGACTGAAAGAATTTGTTTCAAAGAAGCTTTCTTATTTCGGGTTCTACTGACATTCCTTCCATCAATTTTGTTGTTATCACATTTGGGAAAACTCCTTGAAGATAAATAAACACACTTCCATCTTTTCCCAAGGCTTTCGCGAAGTTTTTCATTAACGCAAGTTTAATGTGAAGAGGAGAAAGAAAAATCTTTTTTTGGGTCTATCAGCGGCACATATTTCTTTCTCCAGGTATATATTCTTCTCTCTCATCTTTAACAAAATGTTTGTTTCCTGATTGTTCCACAGACACAAATCGCAGTAATTTTTTGTAAACACACCTAAGCATGCGATAACCTTAAAAAATTGGCACAAATTATCCATCAATAACTGCTCTATTTTTCAAATAATATAAAATTTTTCTTAATTTTTGTGGGCAAAAGAATCTTTATTTTTAAATATATGTTCCCGTAATTTACATTTTTTCTTAAAATTTAAAAATATAAAAAATTCTTGTATGACGGAGAATTTTGTGGATTATTTTTGCATTAGCATTCCAAAATACATTAGAAACTGTAATTAAATTAATAGAGACAAAAATCATGTTTCCTAGTGCTTCAAATTTCGTGTAATTCAATCTCCTAAATCGCATTCGTTCTTCATTTCTTTCATTCAAGTGTTATTCTCCAATTCATCATGAATTTGACTGTATTTTTAATTGTTATCTTCACAGATAAGGCCAAAATATATCCAGTAAATAATACCAAAGATAAAAAATGTAATCGGAAATAGCTTCCTACATATTCCGTCCAAAACTTGAACCTGTTTTACAGAAACTTTGGCAGTTTCTTTGTTTGAATTCGTGACTTTCTTTTTATTTGTCTTCTCTGTTCCAACCCAACCTTGTCGAGACTTTTCCTTCACGTCCATAATACGTACATTCTGCAAAGAAATAATTATAATAACTTTTATTATCTCACCTTCTTATTTAATAAAAGTAATGAAGGGAATGTGTGAGGTTTTATTTAATGTTTCATATACTAGTATTAAATACATAAACAAAACATTTCTAAGTTACCAAATTACTTTTGTTAACTTTTGAAACCTATCCCTCCCTATGTTATCCACCGCTTCTGTGTTTCGTACAGCATGGATTCGCATAACACGGCACTTTTTCGGAACGTAACTACCGTATGATACGAAGGATACCGGTATTTCATTTAATTCCTCAGCATGAGAAAAAATATGAAATTAAATCTGGCACGGTTACTTGTATATAAAGGGCATTGATGATATTAAATTTTAAAGTATAGGACTGGAAAACGTGAAGAAACAGAAAAATAGTGTGTTAAATTGGGAATTGAGTTGGGCTTTATAAATATTTTATTCGTTATTTCTATTTGCAATATTTAAAAAAAAAAAACATTCATTTCTACCCTCCAAATTAAGCGGGTTTTTGCTTATTTTATAATAATTAATAATATAAAAGTTATTTTTAATAACATCTCGTGACAGATGGTGCCACAAACAAGTTTAAATTTGAGTTACTGTGTATATTATAGAGTTTTTTAACGGAAATTTTAATTATAATTCCATAAAATTATTCCTTTTAATTAACCTTCTATTACTACTTAAATTTTATATCTTAGTATAATGGTAAATTATCGGACCTCCTAATTGTTTCCTTGACCTTCTGTTTGAGTGCAGAAAAGTCGAGCAAGAACCCTTGCTAGCTTTTTTAAATCATCAGAATAACCTATAATTTTAGAATTAACTCAAAGAATAGCAAGATCAAAATAAGCGATTTAAAAAAGCTACTTGAGATGGATCCCTGAGGAATACCACACACTGGAACAAATATAAAAGAGAAAAGTCTCCTAGCTTAATATTGTTTGCAAATTTTAATGGGAACTCGATCCCAACTTGATGGAACTATGGGTTTATTTGTTTACGGCAACGCGATAGGTACGACCTAGTTTCGTGGCGCTACAATCCATAGATGATGTATTCATTTCTAGTTACATAGAAAGTTTGGTCTCTATGTATGTAAAACGCTATATGTTAGAGGTTTTTTTTATCGAGTATGTAAAATTATAATCATCACTCAGAATATATTCTTTGATAATTTATATCAATAATTATAAATACCATTAATTTCTGCTTCCAAGAACGAAACCAGTTTTCGAATTTATTCGCCGCATAGTTGGTCATGTAATACGAGATTGCATACTCCATTAAAGTGGCGAAAACCATATTTAAGCAGACGAAGAGCCAGACGTCCATTGCATTGACGTATGAAACTGGAGGTAAGTTCTTCCTGCTCTGTACTATTTGGGTTGCTAGTGTTAAGAGCGAAGTCACTCCTAGGGTGACTCTTGCGGGTACTGCTCCTACGTCCAACCAGAATGAGAGCCAAGATAGTGCCACTATCAATGTACTCGGAATGTAGGTGTTGATCAAGTGAGCGGTTATCATGCGATCGAAAAAGAATATCGCTTTCAAAGTGGTATAGTTACCTAAAAAATTTCTTTTGTCTCAATTTGTTTATTGTGTTTCATTTGTATAGCATTTACCTGTATTCCATGAACTGACTTCCTTTTCTGTAGTAGTTTTGGTTATTTTGAATTGGGGCAATATGATCTCCGTATCGTAAACGATGGATTTTTTACTTTTCACAAAAGAACTGGGTCCTCCTGCATCTTCCATCCAATGAAGAGTCACCATATCATCAGGAAAGGAGACTATTAAAAAGATCTTTAGGGATCACGGTAACGATATGACAAGTTAAATTAAGCAAAGAGCTACTCACATAAAGAGATCCTGATGCTACAGACTTGCAGATCCAGTGGATACCGATGGAGATCCATGGGACAACTTATACGCAAATCGTATCTGAAATGATTTCAACTTATTTATTTTGATATTAATTTTAATTAATACAGTTTGGCATTTATGAGTTATAATACAGAAATGTGAAAAATATTTACCTGGCATAACGATAAATATATCCATCAGGTAAAATCTTCATTGCTATATTGGGTAGAGTAATTTTAAAGAGCTTTCCAGAAATACAATTTTCGAAAAAAATGTCGGGAGTCCATATTTTCTTTTGAATTTCTAAGGGAAGGATGCTGGGTCTTCCGTTATCCTTCTGAAGACATTTTAAATTTAATCTGTCATCTTTCCAGTAATCTTTGAAATACATATGAATGTGGAAATCCTGAGAAAAAAAAATAAATATTTTGATACAGATATACTCAAACTGATATTACAAATAATAAGACTGACATCTCATTGTTATTGTGTAAATTTCTTTGGGTACTTTTTAATATAAAATTTCTTTGTTTATTGACAATTGTTATCATTTTATGTTCTATTATAAATTAAACTTAAATTAAAAAGTTTTGAAATAAAAATAATTTTAAATACAGTCGACCCCCTATAACGTGCGTTCCTATAACGGAAATTCCTATAACGTAGCGAAAAAATTGTAGCAACATACGTATAAAGGAGCTCCTAAAACGTCGTCGCCGACTCGTTTCGCGACAAGATTGATAGAATCTGAACCAATAGTGGATGAGCAGCCGAACTACTTTCCTCTGCCCTGCGCCACGCTACAGAGCGGCTAAATTGAGTTTGCTATAATCTGTACAGTATTATATATAAATTATGTATAAATTAGGTATTGTATACATAATTATATATTAACTTAATTTATTGTAATATTATTATAATTATATATATGCTTTCCGCCGCCTGGCGCCACGCTATGGAGATTTTAGGCTAGTAAGTTGAGTTTATTATCGTCTGTACAGTATGTAAATTAGGTACCGTAAGTCTAATACAGCACTAATTTTATACATTTCTTGTGAAAGAAACATTTCTTATTCAACGGCCATAAAAATTATTTATATTAATGATGTCTCCAAAGGTCAAGTTATTTTTCTGCGAAAAATTCGTTATTAGAAATCGCGGCCGCCGTTTCGTGTGCTGTTCCGCGACGAAAACAAGCTTTGAGCAACGGCGTAGTCGAACGGTGCACACTCGGTAAGTAATCCTATAATTTTTTGTTTATTAGCATAGTTTATACGGATTATTCCCAAAAAATTATACGTGTTTTGGAAATGTTGAGTGGAATTAGTCTAGAATCGGTTAATTTTATAGAAGAAAACCTTTCAAACAGCCTTAGTCCGTAAACTTCACACCTATCGGGCTGCAATTGGCTCATGTATTTAATCATTCCTACAACGTAAAATTCGATTAACGTGGAACGTATCTAAGCGTTATAGGGGGTCTTCTGTATTTTAAATTTTATTTCATGCAATTGCAGAAACTTGCAACTTTATAAAAAAGTAATTCTTATTTTTTTATTACCATTAATTCAATTAAAAAATCCCAGAAATGTCGACTAGGAAATTTGTTTGGAATTCTAGTGGTTTTTCTTAAACTGAAACCTTATACTATTATTTATGTTGAAACTTACTGAAGTTCATTTCTCTGAAACAGCATGAGCATGTATGGGCTGTGTGTTTGCCTCACGTTTGTACATAAAAAGTGGTAACAAACACGTTGAGCGAGGAATTTCAGCGAATAATTCTTACCATTTGGGAACGATTTAAAAATGAAATAAATGTATCAAATAAAAACAGTACATTGTATTTACATACAATTGTACTGTTTTATATTTATCGATCTTTTAATTCACGTTAGAGCAGTATTTCCCAACGTGGGGCCCACGCCCCACAGGGGGGCAATTCGAAAATGGACTCGTCTAAATTTTAATTTACCGTATAGCTGCTGTATATGTTAGAGGGGCCATAAGAATTTTAGAAAGGCTTAGGTGGGGCATAGCACAAAAAAGGTTGGGAAACACTGCGTTACAGCGTAGGAAGGACAAAAGACACATCCTACACTATCGCATTTATTCTGACAGAAGAGTAGATTTACACGGAATTGCGAAGTGCGATAGCCGCTTAAAACTCATCCATCTCATACACCACATTCTCAGACACTTAGACAACAATATTAAAATAGATTTCCAATGGGTCCTGGGTCATGCGGGACTCTCGACAATGAGACCACTGACCATATTGCCAAACAAGCTACAAAGTCTTCAGTCACTAGTACTTTCAGTTACATTCCTACCTTGTACATCGACAATCACGTCAAGAAGCAAATCTTCATTCTCTGGCAAGACAGCTGGGACCATGACACCACTGGTAGGCTCACCTACACTTTCATTCCCAAGGTTGACACTACTACGATTCTTCGCCACTTTTACCCTAGTTATACCCTCACTCAGCTACTTACAGGACACGGCAACTGTAAGCAATACTTGCATAGATTTAACCATGGGACAATCCTCAATGCGATTGTGGTATTCAGAAGGACCAAACACCGCTTACTTAGTTTTTTGCTGCAATAGGTACAATCACATTAGGGATAGTTTAATGAGAGGTACTATTCTTGAAGGGCACAACTGGCCTCGCAATCCGCACCAACTCATTCACACACGTACAATGTTCCATCATCTACTTAAATTTATACTTTCCCTTATGGTGCTCTTGAGAGCACTCACTCCAGGGGCACTGATGGCAATTTGCTTTTCCTTGCTTTGTTTCAACTGTCAGTATATAGCTGCCTTTTAACTTTGTGTTTTAATTCTTTTTTCTGCCTTCTTTTTCAGTCTAAATTCGATTAGTCCTAAATTGTAATTTAGATTAGGGACTCTTAGCTTGGTTTCCAGTTTCCAATTAGGATAGGATAGGTTAGGTTAAATTAGATTAGAGTTTGTTAGCTTTAGTCCTGTGGTTAGGTTCGTCCTAGGTTATGGTAGGTTAGTTTAGTTATAAGTAATGTTTAGAAAACATAAAATAAAATAAATAAATAAATAAAAAATAATAATACAAAAAAGATTGTGGTCTTGCCCTTTTGTCTCTGTCGGTCTGTTCATCTCGTCTAGTTTGTCATTGTGTTAATTTCCTTTTCGCGCTGTGTGTTTAACTGTTAAGAAGTATTAAGATTCGCGATCGCGTTCAGTTTTATTAGTATTAAGTAGATATAAGTCTTCCTACTAATAGCCATTTGGCACTAACTTCTACACTTAGCTTTTCGTGGCGGCACTCAATTATTGGTGTTCGCTACACTCGAGTTTTCTTTTAGACTTTTTGCGGGGCTACGGCCTTGCAACGTAAAAACTGCACGTCAACATCAAATATAGTGGGTACTGTAGCCATATATACGCCGTTCAGAGGGATCCTACCTTTTTCTACAGTCTATCCCTTCTCCCTCCTTCTTCTCCTCTCCTTTCCCTTACCCTATTTTCTACCAACTAAACACTTCGTGTACGGTTTTTCTTCTATGTCACGTATGTTTCATATTTATTTTATACACGTTCAGTTCCTCCTTAGTCTACTGAATTGCGTTACTTTGCGTACCTGTGTTAATTAATTAATTAACTAATAAACCAGGTAATGAAACATTGTATTTTTAAAAATCACAGCTTTTCATAACTATCCTTTAAACATTTTGTCCGAGTGAGAATGTTCATAAGCGAGCAATCAGAAAACTCTTATCTAAATTCATCAAGAATACCCATCATTTAGTGTCTCATTTCTCACAAAAACTTTAAAACTTACCATTGTAGACTCGTCCAAGTCATAAATATCGCAAACCTTGACAGCGATGTAAACATTAACCGCTTTGCCTGAAAAATTCGATTAGAGTATGTTTAGTGAATTCAAAATTTCATCACGTACTGTACGTAAATTAAAAAATTACAACCATTCTCACGAGGTGCCTCTGTGTTCTTGTAATCTTCGGGTATTATTTCGTCCAAAGAACAGCTGTGGTTACTATTATCAAAATCAATTAAAAATTCAATTTAATATTAATTACTCAAATGGTAACCATTCTCCTTATTGAGAATAAAGTAAAATTAATCTAAGACATTCAATTTTCTAATTGTTTTTAAACTGTTTATACCTTGGGAGCACGAACAGTCTTTTACAAACAAGAGGGTCAGTCTGACGCCTTAATTTAATTGTTCGGATGGCCGAGTAGTTAAGGGTTCAGCTGCCGTTCTTACAGCCGAGGAACAGAAGAATCCAACAATATTCATGGGTGTTCTACCTCAGGAACGAGCATGATACATCCTCAAGTCTATGGTGGATGTATCAAGCTCATGAAATAGTATTCGTGTTGAACTAGAAACAAATCCTCCGGTAATTAGTTTTGTTTTCTAAGATATATTTGACGTTTAAACATTTCGTATTTATATAAAAGTTTATATAAAATTAAACTTATATGTAATACTCAAAAATCCTCAAAGGATTAAGATTGAGGAACGAAATTTGGCATTCCGACTTGTATATAAGAGGCATTGATGCTATTAAATTTCGGATATAGAATTCGAGGAGGTCAGATGATAGATGGGAGTCACGAGTTTATTTCCAGCTGAGTCAGAGTGAATAAAAATTTTACTAGTTATTGGCATTTACAATACAGGGTGTTTATAATTAAAGTTCCACTTTGAAATGGCCATAAAATGAAAACTACTGGGCAGAATATTACCAAACTTTGTAATACTGTACAGGACGTAATGGAATTTTATTTCCCGCGAAAAAAAAATATAGTTCAAAAACTCACCACCAACGGAAAAATGGCGCTGTCTGCAATATTTTTAAACGAAATAAGACACGAAGACATTGTTGAACATGTTTTTAATCGGTTTTAAAACGAAACGGTTCGTGAAGTTACTCCTGATATGCTAAGAGCTACTGTTGAAAACACAGTAATGCGATTTGACTTGCTTTTAGAAAATGGTGGACGCCACATTGAACATGTTATGTAACGCGTTTTAAAACCGATTAAAAACATTTTCAACGATGTCTTCATGTCTTATTTCGTTTAAAAATATTGCAGACAGCGCCATTTTTCCGTTGGTGGTGAGTTTTTGAACTATACTCTTATTTCGCGGGAAATAAAATTCCATTACGTCCTGTACACTATTACCAAGTTTGATAACATTCTGTCCAGTAGTTTTCATTTTTCGTGGCCATTTCAGAGTGGAACTTCAAACGCTGTGGTGAAATCGATAGCCCGTTTTGTGGGTCCCTTAATTAAAGTCTAACACATTTTGTTTCAATGAATTTATATGTACGGTGCACATTCTTCGGGGCTTTTTCAGTGGATTAATTAAAATTTCTTTTAACCATATAAATATAATAGCTTAAAATTGGTTCACCCTTTCTCGAAAATGCTTAGAATTGAGGATTTTTGACTATTACTTAAAGGTATAATTTCATATACACTTTTATTTTAAACACAAAATATTTAAAAGGTACTGTACAGGGTGGTTATAATTAAAGTTGCGCTACTCAGACCTGTCTAGAGCCCGTTCTCGTGGACGTATTTTGATGAAACTTGGTATATATGTTATATGGACAGTGGAGAAAAGAAAAACGCAAAAGAAATATTTAGTTTGAATTTTTACCACTAGGTGAGAAAATGGCGCACAAAAAACAAGAAACACAAAATAAAAACATGCAAAAGATCTTTATTCAAAACATTTGTTTAATGTGCAATCCATTTGCATCAATTACGTGTTCAAAACGCCTTACAATGCTGTAAGGGATTTTGAGCACATGACTGATGCATTTGAACACATGATGATTGTAAGGCGTTTTGAACATGTAATTGATGCAAATGAATTGCACATTGAACAAATATTTTGAATAAAGACCTTTTGTGTGTGTGTTTTTTTTAACTCTTTCTGCCCCGTGAGAACTAAGAGGGCCTCTTTTTGCAAGCCCATTATGGGTTCGGCCAGATCCACAATGGGGCTGCCAGGTGGATTTTTTGACCCGTTCGGATTCGAACCCGGGTCCCCCAGAGCGGTAGGCTGCCACCTTGACCGCTTGGCCATCCGGGCGCACCTTTTGCGTGTTTCCATTTTTGTGTTTCTTGCTCTTCATGCGCCATTTTCTCACCTAGTGGTAAAAATTCGAACTAAATATTTCTTTTGCGTTTTTCTTTTCTCCACGGTCCATATAACATGTATACCGAGTTTCATCAAAATACGTCCACGAGAACGGGCTCTAGACAGGTCTGAGTAGCGCAACATTAATTATAACCACCCTGTAGTTATTTGGTTTCCTTTCCCTGATGACCCGTCGATACCATTGTAAACTTGTGACTACCTTAGCAAATACATTTTTGTTCTTCAATAAAATATTAATAATGTTGATCACAATTAATGTATAATTAAAATTACTGAAGTAGAAGCAAGATTTCAAACCGCTTCTAGTTTATTAAATTACAAGGCTGAATACAGTCGACCTCCCTATAACACTGTTGATTATTCCGTTTTATATCAATTCCATGTTGTACGAGTCACTTAGATTTTACAAATACGTGTGCCGGGCTGGGAACGGCTCACGTATTTGTAAAATCTGAGTGACTCGTACAACATGGAATTCATATAAAACGAAATAATCAACAGTGTTATAGGGGGTCGACTGTATTATAGAAAAACTTTATAGGAATACAAATAACATGAAAATATGATACGCAGTACATTTAAATAACGTAAACAAGTTGAAGCAACTTTAATTTCGAAAATCAATAAATCTAATTAAATATTGAAATTTTAATTATAATTATAGCCGCAGGGAGGCTTTTGAAAATAGCAATTAAAATTTCCGTATTTTTCTGTGCGTGTGTTTGACAGTATATAATTTACATTACATTTTTTAAAATATCAAGTCGTGACTATTAGTTGAGTGGATTTCGTGACAACAGTCTTACACGATAAACGATTTTATCCCAATAATTATATTTTTCGTTTCTGTTCGTGATTATTGGCAGGCAATTTTAAATTTATAAAGTGAATCAATAGAACGTTTAATATAGTCGCATCATAAAAAACACATAAAAATTTTGATAGGAAAACAACTAACAAAATGGCTTCCATTTTCATTCCTGTTCAGTTTAATGTTTTCTGAACAAAATATAGAGTTACGGGTTGACGTCTTTAGAATTGCTTTTGTTAAGTTATGGCAACAACAATTGGGCGATCTGCCTTGGGAATGCCTTCCAAGAGGCCTTTTAAGGAAAACTGGCACCTATTTAGGCGTTATAGACGTAAAGAAAACCCGAAAAATCCACGTGGCCTGCCCGTCCGAACGAAACCACGACCGAACTCCAAATGTTCAGGGTACGAGGACCCTGACTGGTGGGCCTTCTTTAAAATTACTTTATTTAGAGTTCAAGCAAGTAAAACAACTAGAAATCTCAAAATTCTTCGAGGCAGCTGTAAAATGTTTATATAAATCACTACAGTTATGCCTACAATGGAAGGCCCTAACTCGCAATGGGGTTCACCAATTTGAGAAGGGAGAAACATATACTGCCTATGATAAACTGTTTTGGTTTAGGCCTTGTTCGTATCCGGATTCTAGACTTTGTAAATCTAATCAGTTAATTATAATATAATTCGATTAGCTGATTAACACCAGACATTAAGAATTTTTATTGAAATCTCATAAATACATCAAGCACTTTTTAAAACATTACACTTTATTTAATGTTTTGAATTTCATGTTTTCTTTAAAATTTAAACAATAATTAACTTAATTTAAAATTGAGATCAAATATTAAAGGTTCTTTTAAACTGCACAGGGTCCATGAAATAACTCCTTTGCCACCGCATTTTCGTTGGCAAATCAGTCAATCACTTTCTTTAGATCAAGTTAAAAAGCTATTGTTTTTTCAATTGATATAGGCCTAGTGGTTCCATTCTCTGAACACTGGGAGTTTAATCATGGGTACGCGCCTCGTTAGGACGGGCTGGCCACGCGGAGTTTTCCGAATTTTCACGTCTGTAACTCCTGAATATAGGCCGGTTTCTCTTAAAAAAGACCTCCCGGAAGGCATTCCTCCAAGGCAGATCGCCCAAGTGTTGCGTTGCCATAACTTAACAAACAACATACTATTCATAACAAAACTTATGTGACGATTCAACCTCTTACAAAGGATCAACTTCCCTCTGACCAGCCACCCTTATCTGATAAATTTCTTCTACCTCGTTTTCTTCCCCAAATTAAATTTCCGCTTACTTTGCACGACCCCAGCTTGCTTCGCTCCCCCTTGGTCCAATCTCGTTTTCTCTTCGCTGGGTAGCCCACGAGCTTTCCTCACGTGCTAAAAAAGTTTTGTGACTATCGATTCCCGGAGCCGCCATTTTTCGGGAACAGTTCGGAGCGGACAGCTTAAAATCGTTACGATAAATAAATAAATAATAAATAAATTTTATTATTTATTTATTTATTTATTTTTGTGACAGAAAAAGAACTGTCGTAACGATTTTAAGCTGTTGTATTTTACATAGAGAAAAAAGTTAGTAAAAAAAAAAAATAAATGATATTCGTTACGTATAAAATTCGTTACGTATTTAAACATAATTATTTATAATTTTAACAGAGATGGCAACACTTCGACGATTATAATTTTTAAATATTCAAATAAGTGTTGCCAGTTGAATTAAAATGTTAATTTTCTTTCTTTAAATATTTATATTAATTTAAAATTAAGATTTTAAAATAAATACATATATGTTACTTATATAATAAATAAATTTAAATGATTAAAAAATATATATATAGCTAGCAGTTACGTACATTATCGAATTTTGTAAAAATTAATATCAAGATAAACATTATTCTTTCATCTGTAACAACTGGGAAGAAGGACAATTGAAAAATATTATTATAAAAAGTGTAGTATAATAGAATTTTATATAAAGAAATTGCATGATTTTTATATAATAGGTTACTTAATGCAACTGTATAGACGAGTTTGTGACCTGAAATCTAATATTTAACACAGAATACATATGTTAATAAGAAATAAAAGGGTTTTTCTTACTCTTTCCACCCTGTGGGCACTAAGAGGCCCTCTTAGTCTGCGCCTGCTATAAGAGGCTTTCTTCCTCTGGGCCTTCCTTGACCTGTCCGGATTCGATCCGGACAGGTCAAGGAATGCCCAGAGCGGTAGCTGTCACCTTGACCGCTCGGCCATCTGGCCATCTAAATAAATGGGGTAGCACGCATAGTTATTTTAGGAAAATATCAGTAATGTGCATTGGTGCAGGATGTATTCAAAGATAAGTGTAAATAATACGGGACCCATTTTTTGGTCAATTATATTAATTAATTATTAAACGATCTCTTGAAAATCAATACATTATCAGAATCAAAAATAACAGCATTTGCTGACAATATAATGGTCGTCTGTTCACCAAAAAGCAAAAAAACAAATAGAAATAAAATGTAAAAATATACTGGATAAAATAGAGAAATGGGAAAATGCAAACGAACTTAAATTTAATCCAGAGAAGACAAACGCCATAGCCTTTATAACATGCAAAGTGGCAAGCACGCAACCCACAATTATAATGAAAAATAAATCGATTAAATATGTAAAGCAAATCAACTATCTAGGAGTAACAATAGATAACAAACTTTTCTGGAATGAACACCTAGAAACAATTAAAAAAAAAAGTGAGTAACCTATTTTAAGAAATAGCGAAAGTAGCACGTAAAGAATGCAGTATAGGTGAAAGGGCTTTAACACATATTTATAAAGGTGCTGTAATCCCAATTGTCACATATGCTGCCCAAATTCGGGGGAAGAGGGTGGAGTTGACACATATGAAACAGAAAATAAATAGCCTACAAAAAAAAAAAAATGCTATTAAGAATTACTGGAGCGTACTGTACTACATCACACGATGCACTCTGTGTACTGGCGGGCCTAATGCCTCTGGATTTGAAATACGACAGCATAGTGACACAAGAAATATATTAAAAGGAAACAAAACTTATAATAATTTATTGAAAAAAGAGGACGAGCTAGAAGCAGATATGAAGCAACACCAAAAATTACAGTCGGCCCCCATATAACGCAGTAATACGTTCCGGTTTTTATGAATCCATTCTCTACGAGTCCAGCCAGTCACGTATGCAGTTTAGGGACTACGGCTGTTTGAAAGGTTTCTTCCATAAAATTAATCGATTCTAAACTAATTCCACTCAACATTTCCAAAATACGTATAATTTTTTGGGAATAATCCGTATGAACTGTGCTATAAACAAAAAATTGTAGGATTACTTACCGAGTGTGCACCGTTCGACGACGCCATTGCTTAAGCTTGTTTTCTTCGCGGAGCTTGTCATCGAATGGCGCTAGCGTGCTTCCTGATAAATTATTCTTTTGCGAAAAATTCGCTGAACTTTGGAGACACCATTAATATAAATATAATTTTTATGGCCGTTAAATAATAAATAGATTTTAGTAGGTCGTTTAAACTCAACGGTTTGTACAATATTCACTATTGGTCTAGATTCGACCAATCCTGTCGCGACACGAGTCGGCGATGACGTTTTACCGAATTATACGAGTTTTTTTTAGCATGTTTGTACAAATACTGTCGCAATTTTTTCGCCGTACTCCGAACTATAGGAACCCGTGTTATAGGGGGGGTCGCCTGTATTAAGATATGAATGGGATAAAATAAATATAAAGAAATACAATTATCGGGATAAATACAGAATCTATACAGACGGATCGAGATCCTTAGAAGGAGTGGGAGCGTTGTATGTTTATTACTATAGAAATAGGGAGCAGTATCATTAAAAAAAATCAACTATTTTAGTAAAAAAATCAAACGACCGTGACTATGTAATCATAACTACCTGCAAAGCGTATGCGAAGCAGGGTTAATTAAAAGAGAAGTACTTCATGCCAGTAGCATTTAATGCTACAGGTGACAGAGAGAGTGTCCACTAAATGTAAACAAATGTAATGTATGTAAAATAATGTAAATAATACGAAATATCTTACGATGCCAGAACGTTACGGATATTCGCCATTATCCAGAAGAGGTAGAAGTTGATCGTTGGAGACATCTCACATACTGAGTCCATACGTAGCCGTGTATTGAAGTTTATAATCGAAGTGCGGTTTGTGTCACGCACATACGCTACCGATATAAAGCAACCGCATCAATTAATTCGCCACGTGTCTGCTCCGTTATAATGTAAAATTTTTGTTTTATCGATCCATAAACAGTTAAATGTTTACGGGGAGAAAAAAAAACTTGATTCACTTAAAAGATTGCAATTTTAGTTTCATCGATCGGACAAGGTAATTCCATTTAAACGATTGCAGATTTATATTATTTACTTTTTTTTAATTAATTTAAAAAATTACATTGTTTTGATTCAATTATATTCTTCCTACTTTCTATAAAATTAACCGATTC
>NW_019384598.1:634879-644616 GCF_000671375.1 Centruroides sculpturatus | reverse complement strand
CGACAGAGCCATAATCACAGATAAAACAATTTACCACAACAGACCAGACATCACACTCATTGACAAACACAATAAAATCACATACATTATAGACATAGCCATTCCAAACACTCACAATGTACAAAACACATGCACTGAAAAAATTAGCAAGTACACAGAACTCGCCCAGGAAATAAGGCATCTGTGGAGGATGGATAGGGTGCTTATTGTACCTGTTGTTCTCTCCTGTACAGGTGTGATACCACACACACTACACAAAAGCCTGGGAATATTACAATTGAATAGAAATACATACATCACACTACAGAAGGCCACTATATTGAATACATGTCATATTGTTAGGAAATTCCTGAATACTGACACTGACACACTTATTTAATTTGTTTTGGTTGCTATGACTTGACTCTGGTCCGGCATAGTACACAGCCACCGGTTTAAACCGAGTATTACACACTAAACACAATTATTAATTATCAATATTATTAAAGTTTTTAATAATAATAATAATAATTATTATTATTATTATTATTATTATTAAAAACTTTTCGTTCGTTAGAGGGCGTTGAGCTCTAATTCTCATCTTCCGTGCAGTCTCAGTACCTCATTCCTTTACGGTCTGTTTCACCAGATGTATTACTTTTAAAACTTTATTTATTAATATTAATAATTATAGTTAATATTTTTATATTCCAATATAATTCTCCGATTTATTTTCGAATTAATTAAAATATTAATTAATAATTTATTAAAATCTACCTTTCATTCCAATTACCACCACCAGGAGTCCGTTTCAGTTTATCTCTTAATTAAAAAAAAATACAAAAATCTCAACAGTAAACCGTTAACATTTCTAAGCGTGGAAGGAACTTTTATATTTTTAAAATAATAATTAAATAATAATAATAAATAATTACAAAATTTCGATCCGAACGTAAAAAAATATAAATTGAAAAACGTGTATTTACTCCGTCAGAGGGCGTCCAATCGCGGATAGTTCTCATCTTCCGCGCAGTCTCGGTGTCCCTTCTCCTTCTGCGGCCCGTTCCTCCAGATCGATTGTTTATATACAAAAATATATCGAGGCGAATAAAAGAAATAAAGATGGATCCCGAAGCATTTCTAGAGTTAGCCAATCAAGTAACGAAATTAAAAATGTATCCTTATTTCGACGTGGCTCATTGTATCATCACCTGTCTCTATCTGAGAGATGATCTGGCGGGAGGTGAGTGTTTGTCTGTTTGTCTGTCTGCCCGCTTCTCTACCTCTTCCATAAACTACACCTTATCCTCGCTTCCTTTCTTCTTTTTTTTTTTAAATTCTGATGCATAACTCGTCCACAAATCTCGTCTTTCCTTTCTAGAATTTGGCATAAGTGCAAGAGAATCTGCCAATTTTTTGACTTTCCTTAAATTAACTTTAACGTTTGACTGTAAAAAAGTTGTTTCCTCTCTTCTATGGTTACTTTGCTTTTAAATTCCGGTTTAAGTCATTTTTCTATATATAATTCTGTGTGTAAATTAACTAGAAGTAACCTCTATTGATTCATAACCGTATTGTCTATTTTTAGGTTGATTTAGTAGTGTTTCTCTTACAACGGTACGCTTCGGCTGGCTTGTGGTTCTCGAGCCGTGCCGCACTTCGGCTCGGAAATACGTATGGGGAAATTATCCCGTTAGACGCGTGCGGGACGCCAGACTCTGCCTGCCAAAAATTCTACGTAACGACCTGCCAAAATGTTTTTGACGTTCGGGGTACCTGCAATTCTCGAAATGCCCGTTTGTTTTGCGTGTCTTTGTTCTTGCGTTGGAAGTAATTACTAATTCTTGCATATGGTTTTAGCTCGTTACAAAGAAAAGCGTCCTTTTCGTCGATTTATTAATAAACTGGCTAATTTTAAGACGCGTAAGAGCTACTAATCTGCGCTAACCAGCCGTTTGACTAGACAATAGTCGAACAATAGGTCCATTCAAAAATAGAACGCTCGTAAACTTGTAACCTGTTAGTTTTATTTAATGTCCTATTAAAATCTCATTACTATCTGTCTAATTGCAAGGATCTTTTGCCCGTTTCCTGTGTTAAATTTTAAATTTCGCTTAATACGCAGAAATTTACTTACTTACGAGATGATTTATGCATTGACGGTCGAGGGACTGATAAAATGGCATATACCCACGCTACCCCACGCGCGTATTAATAAGTGTACGACTCATGCGGCGTGCAACTGAGCCGTTTCTTAGACAACGAATTCGCACGCGCTAATCCAAATTTTTTAACTCGCTTTTCACGGATTTGCAAGATATTTGGGACTCTGCGGGAGGGCATGTGTCGAAAGCTAGTGGAATTGTCAGTCACGCTAGAGGACGGCGGGGCACGAGATAACGGCGAAGTGGGAGTCAACTATAGAGAATTTCGTTAGTGCCTCGAACAAATCTTTGCTTCAGAAAAGGCTTTGTTATTTGTAAAATGTATTCTTGGCATGTTAACAATTGAAAGTTAAAAAATTCAGTTTTAAAACTTACACTTCATCAATAATAAATCATTTATTATTGATCAAACTATATTTAGCATGTGCATGTGTACATTTTAATTTTTAATGTTAATTTGAAGGTTATTAAATATATAATAAAGTGTTGTTTGCATAGATTAAACGGCAAATGGCCCAAAAATTTGCAGGAAACTTGGTTAAGAAATCAATTTGCATAATTGACTCAAATTCCATTAATTACTAATGTTACTAAGTTTAAAAATGGAAAGTTTCCTGTTCTGTTCTCTCCAACAATGAGAAAAATATTTATATATAGACTAATTTAATGGTGGTAACCGTGCCAGCTTTCCAGACATTATAGTTTTTACAAAGGGATTAAGAATGCTGGAAGGTCGCGAGTCGTGTAATCGTCCTTAAATAAAAGAAAAAATTTTCATTTAAATAAAATATCTTACTTTTCCCCTCCCCCAGGTTCACATGTATTTTCTAGAAAGCATCCCCTTGCCTGTTGGTTTTCCACCATGCTGTCAATCTTTGCGGGATCTCTGCTGGCCAATTTTCTGTTGGGAGAGCCCGTTCTGGCCCCATTCAAGACCAACAACCAGCTGTTGCTGGCGACGGCGGTGTGGTCGGTGTTTACGCTTTTTTATTTTTGGCGGTCCGCGTCGGCTCTTACTCACGGGTTTTTGCTTCTTGAAGGTATTTCATGTTCTATTCTCCGTTCGACGTGGCCTACAAAGTCTGCAAGTTCTTGCCGGTGAAATTGGTGTTTGCCGCCCTGAAAGAAGTCCAGAGGTGTAAGAAAGTTCACGACGGGGTCATGCACGCTGCCAAAATTTATCCTAATGGTTACCTTATTATGATAATTATTGGAGCGATCAAGGGTGAGTACGTTAAATTTTTTTATAGACCGAACAAACGATGCTTTCTGCTTCTGCAATTTACAATGCGCACTTCTTACGCTTGCTGATTATACATTGAAAAGGTAATGGCTCGGCTTTCCTGAAAATTTTTGAAAGACTCATGCGTGGGATATGGACACCGACTGCCATAGAATTCATGCAAACCAGTTTGTAAGTATGCCATCCCGTCATCTGCTTCACAAAATCAGACATTGTCTTAAAAGTTATTTCTTGCAGCTCTACCAAAGCCTGCATTGCAGCTTCCGTCATCTTTGTCCTGGAAAAGAAGACAGACTTCATATCGGCTCCTCACGCTCTCGTGTATTTTGGAATCGTCATCTTCTTTGTCTACTTTAAGCTGTCGTCCATGCTGCTGGGCATTCACGATCCCTTCCTCCCGTTCGAAAATCTGTTCTGTGCACTTTTCATGGGTGGAATTTGGGATGCCCTCAGTCGGGCCATCTCTTCTGCCAAAGGAGAGAGCAGCCCCGCCAAAATGGATGCCTCTAAAGATGGAAGAATGGATGCAGGAAGGAAGAAAGACTGAAGTAGTCTTACATTAATTTGGACCTAACTGTAAGTAATATTCTCGCATGCAGTTGTAAATGATGCACGTAATCTATATCTTACCTTTCTTTTCCAGCTGTAAGAATGCAAAGGATGGGAAGCACCGTGTCAAGAAGCAGCAAAAAAAAAAAAAAAACAAAATTAAAGTTTTCACCTCGTTTAAATACTGACCACAATGTGCATATTTTAAGTGCTTCGACAAAATAGTACTAACATATGTAAAACATTTTAGTTATTTTGTAGCCAAACGGTTGCAAATTGACTGTTTTGCAACACTTCCAACTTCTTTTAGGCAACCAAGATTATTTGTTTAGACATTTGAGATTTTAGATGTGCATAAACAGCTTTGCTCATGTGTAGAAATTATCATATATTTTATGCTAGATAACTCACCAAAAACCTTAGCAAGCGTACTCGTGATTAATTGTGCGTGCATTGTCATTTCTTACTAATCGACAAGATGTGTTATGTACGTTCCGTCGAGCAAGTTCTGGACTGTTAAAACTACTAATAGTGTAAAATCTAGTCAGATAGCATTGAGTACTTAAGAAATTTTGTTTTCACAAGTTCTCGTCGTCCGTATATTTAATTGTCTTGTAAGTTTGTCTTGCTTATTTAAGGTTTTATTTATCGTCAATCTCTACATGTTCAACGTTCGATTTTTTAAAAATATTTGTAGATCCGCACACTAATGGTAATTCACATTGTAAATATCAAATCGGCTCTTCCTCGTAAGTAAATTTGTAACTTCCAAAAATCTTTGTACGAGAGCGCGTCAACGAAAGATCGTAATTTTCATTTCAATAAATTTTTGTCGTTACACGAGTCTGGTGCAATTTGTTTAAAAGTAATAACACAAGTTTCTGGTGTATAAAACATAACAGTTTAATATAAACATGAGTTATTACATTGATACTTTCCAAGTATAGTATAGTTGATTACTTTCGATCGATTTCTAGGAAAATTCACATATAAACTGATGATTAAAACTAACAAAAAAGAATTTTAGATCAATTAAACAAGAGACACAATTGTAACTATGGTTATCTGTTTTTGTACTGATTATGTAACCTGATTTTTTTTGTTTTTTTTCCATTATTCTATAAGGAATGTCCGACAGTACGTAATATAGAGAGATCTTGTATGACGATCGTTACTCCCTCGTATCATTTATGCACCTACTAAGAATTACACAAAGGACAACACAACCGATTTATGCTTCGAAATAAGACTTGTATAATTTTAGCAACATCCATTATTATTAATTTTTTTTTTGTTGTTTTTGTTTTTTTTTCTTATGTACGTAACATTGCACGAGAAAAAAAATATATATGCCGATTAGCAGTTTAAATATGGTAACGGGAAACAAAAGGACTCTTCGAGCGGTCTCCCTCCGGATGGAAATCTGACACGCATCTCTCAAAGACTTTATCAAAATTGGAGGCGGTGTTGGTCGCGGTTATAACACTGCCACCGCCGCCTCGCAACGGCTGGTCGGCATGGGAAGCCCTTCGGTCCAGGTGTTCGTCTCCGGATCGTATATCTCTATTGTGTCCAGAGTAATGGGAGCAGCATTGTCCTCACAAAGCGTTCTCCCCCCGATCACTATCAATTTTCCATTCAGTGTGGCAACACAGGCTCCCGCCCTCGACGTCTTCATCGGCGGGATCTCCGTCCACATGTTCTGTTAGAAAAGTTAGTAATTAGCTAGAAATAGTAATACCATAATACATTTACATAAATATGACACTTTTAAAATAAATTAGTTTTAACTGTCAAGAAAATACTGTACGATGGAATAAAATGCAAGGATATTTTACAATACCTTGTACCTGACCAACACTTTTAAGGTTATGTCTGCTACAACAAAGAATACATTTATTTGAATTTTAGCTGAAACTCTACATTTTTGCACAGATATGAAAGAAAACAAGGACAAGAAAAATCTTTTGTATGATGCAAACATTCACCTAGCATCATAGTTTCTTCCTAATCCACCAGTATACATACAGGTGTTCCTCACCTTAGTTTTCCATGCATCATTCTATAATTGACATCACTAAACACTCCTACATGAAACTGTACTTTCAGAAATGAAGGAGAATTAGTGTAGAGTCATTATATACAATTTAAAAACTGACTGTTAACTATTTTACAATGCAAACAACAGGGTTTCACTTTCAAACCTATGTCATTACATATTAAACATATTATTAAATAAAATGTTTTAATATCAATAAATGCTTAAAACGCCTTTGAAAAAATTAGTGTTGACGGACTTCATAGTCGATAACAGTACATTAAATATATGTACCTAGTGCTGTGCCGAACCAAGGTCAAAGCAAACAACTTTTTCTGCAGCATGTGCAGTTATTGTATGTATCTGTGTTTAAGAATTTCCTGACTACAACATGTACTTAGAGCATCCTTCCACAGAATGACAAATGCGCTATTGTGAAGCCCTAGTATTTCTAGACTTGCGTAGTGTATGCAGCTTGATTCCCGTGCAAGAAAAAACTTAATCTGTTTCTCCACAGATGCTTTATTTTGTGGGTGTATTCCAAGTATTTACAGTCGACCCCCCCCTATAATTATGGTCCCTATAATTACGATTCCTATAAAACTACGAAAAAATTGCTACCGGTATCCGTAAAAAATAGTAAAAGTTCCCTATAAACACCNTTCTTTCATCTGTAACAACTGGGAAGAAGGACAATTGAAAAATATTATTATAAAAAGTGTAGTATAATAGAATTTTATATAAAGAAATTGCATGATTTTTATATAATAGGTTACTTAATGCAACTGTATAGACGAGTTTGTGACCTGAAATCTAATATTTAACACAGAATACATATGTTAATAAGAAATAAAAGGGTTTTTCTTACTCTTTCCACCCTGTGGGCACTAAGAGGCCCTCTTAGTCTGCGCCTGCTATAAGAGGCTTTCTTCCTCTGGGCCTTCCTTGACCTGTCCGGATTCGATCCGGACAGGTCAAGGAATGCCCAGAGCGGTAGCTGTCACCTTGACCGCTCGGCCATCTGGCCATCTAAATAAATGGGGTAGCACGCATAGTTATTTTAGGAAAATATCAGTAATGTGCATTGGTGCAGGATGTATTCAAAGATAAGTGTAAATAATACGGGACCCATTTTTTGGTCAATTATATTAATTAATTATTAAACGATCTCTTGAAAATCAATACATTATCAGAATCAAAAATAACAGCATTTGCTGACAATATAATGGTCGTCTGTTCACCAAAAAGCAAAAAAACAAATAGAAATAAAATGTAAAAATATACTGGATAAAATAGAGAAATGGGAAAATGCAAACGAACTTAAATTTAATCCAGAGAAGACAAACGCCATAGCCTTTATAACATGCAAAGTGGCAAGCACGCAACCCACAATTATAATGAAAAATAAATCGATTAAATATGTAAAGCAAATCAACTATCTAGGAGTAACAATAGATAACAAACTTTTCTGGAATGAACACCTAGAAACAATTAAAAAAAAAAGTGAGTAACCTATTTTAAGAAATAGCGAAAGTAGCACGTAAAGAATGCAGTATAGGTGAAAGGGCTTTAACACATATTTATAAAGGTGCTGTAATCCCAATTGTCACATATGCTGCCCAAATTCGGGGGAAGAGGGTGGAGTTGACACATATGAAACAGAAAATAAATAGCCTACAAAAAAAAAAAAATGCTATTAAGAATTACTGGAGCGTACTGTACTACATCACACGATGCACTCTGTGTACTGGCGGGCCTAATGCCTCTGGATTTGAAATACGACAGCATAGTGACACAAGAAATATATTAAAAGGAAACAAAACTTATAATAATTTATTGAAAAAAGAGGACGAGCTAGAAGCAGATATGAAGCAACACCAAAAATTACAGTCGGCCCCCATATAACGCAGTAATACGTTCCGGTTTTTATGAATCCATTCTCTACGAGTCCAGCCAGTCACGTATGCAGTTTAGGGACTACGGCTGTTTGAAAGGTTTCTTCCATAAAATTAATCGATTCTAAACTAATTCCACTCAACATTTCCAAAATACGTATAATTTTTTGGGAATAATCCGTATGAACTGTGCTATAAACAAAAAATTGTAGGATTACTTACCGAGTGTGCACCGTTCGACGACGCCATTGCTTAAGCTTGTTTTCTTCGCGGAGCTTGTCATCGAATGGCGCTAGCGTGCTTCCTGATAAATTATTCTTTTGCGAAAAATTCGCTGAACTTTGGAGACACCATTAATATAAATATAATTTTTATGGCCGTTAAATAATAAATAGATTTTAGTAGGTCGTTTAAACTCAACGGTTTGTACAATATTCACTATTGGTCTAGATTCGACCAATCCTGTCGCGACACGAGTCGGCGATGACGTTTTACCGAATTATACGAGTTTTTTTTAGCATGTTTGTACAAATACTGTCGCAATTTTTTCGCCGTACTCCGAACTATAGGAACCCGTGTTATAGGGGGGGTCGCCTGTATTAAGATATGAATGGGATAAAATAAATATAAAGAAATACAATTATCGGGATAAATACAGAATCTATACAGACGGATCGAGATCCTTAGAAGGAGTGGGAGCGTTGTATGTTTATTACTATAGAAATAGGGAGCAGTATCATTAAAAAAAATCAACTATTTTAGTAAAAAAATCAAACGACCGTGACTATGTAATCATAACTACCTGCAAAGCGTATGCGAAGCAGGGTTAATTAAAAGAGAAGTACTTCATGCCAGTAGCATTTAATGCTACAGGTGACAGAGAGAGTGTCCACTAAATGTAAACAAATGTAATGTATGTAAAATAATGTAAATAATACGAAATATCTTACGATGCCAGAACGTTACGGATATTCGCCATTATCCAGAAGAGGTAGAAGTTGATCGTTGGAGACATCTCACATACTGAGTCCATACGTAGCCGTGTATTGAAGTTTATAATCGAAGTGCGGTTTGTGTCACGCACATACGCTACCGATATAAAGCAACCGCATCAATTAATTCGCCACGTGTCTGCTCCGTTATAATGTAAAATTTTTGTTTTATCGATCCATAAACAGTTAAATGTTTACGGGGAGAAAAAAAAACTTGATTCACTTAAAAGATTGCAATTTTAGTTTCATCGATCGGACAAGGTAATTCCATTTAAACGATTGCAGATTTATATTATTTACTTTTTTTTAATTAATTTAAAAAATTACATTGTTTTGATTCAATTATATTCTTCCTACTGATGTCTCCTTATAAACAAATTGATGGGCTTTTAGTTGTTCAAACACAGTGTAACTATTTTTAGTGTGACAATACTAACACAATGAATATAGTCTGCAAAATTTTGACTATTAGTAAAATGAAGCTAACGCACCTTTGACGATTTTGATCTACGTAACTTCGTGCTTACGAATGACAGACATGTCATTCGTAAGCACGAAGTCACAGCCGACAGTGGGAGTGTATAGGTGTAATTAATTGGTGCGTAATTAATAAATGCATAATTCATTTAGCAGAAGAAGCGTGTATTTAACTCAACAATGATCGCCATAGAAATGCTGAAGACCACAAATTATTTCAATAAACAATTGTGTTAAAGTTGCGCCAATAGAAACCAGAAATTAGAATAAAATTTTCTATATTTTTTATTATATAAAAATTTATAAATAGAACATTTTCAATCAACATTTATCCAACAATTAAAAAATAACAACAATAATAATACTAATTATTATTATTATTATTATTAACTAGCTGTT
>NW_019384598.1:585445-626635 GCF_000671375.1 Centruroides sculpturatus | reverse complement strand
ATATACGTGTTTTGGAAATGTTGAGTCGGATTAGTCTAGAATCGATTAATTTTATGGAAGAAAATCTTTCAAACAGCCATAGTCCGTAAACTTGATACGTGTCGGGTTGTGATTGGAAGGATTCGTAAGAAATCGGATTCCTAAAGAATGGAACGTATCTCTATCTTATAGGGGGGTCGACTGTACTAACTTTTGTCAGCATACCTATTTTGTATATTAATGAATGTGATGACTTGTCTGTTGCGATTGACTGTTTTGTCTATGATTGTAGCTCGATCATAGTATATTATTTCATATGCATTGTCTTCTAAGATAGTCTTTGTAGCATGGTTACTGAGCATGCAAGCTTTTGGTGTATTATATATACTGTCTGGTTATATCAATACACAAGTGTTCAGTTTGAGTTAAAAGCTTGTTTAGTTTTCTGTACAATGTGACATTTCCTGCAAGTGTTATGTTTTTTAACAAATGCTTACTGCAGATTCTTGTGTTTATGACTGGTCTCATATGACAATCTTTAAAATATCTATGAGGCCTTTCTTGTCCTCCCTCTTTATTGACTTAGGAACTACTAATAAAAATGGCTGCCAAATCACAAAGTTTTATGATTTGGCAGCTATTTTTATTTTAGAAACTTACAAAGTTTAGCAGAGTCCATCCCAACATTCCATTCTTTTCTTTGTTCCATTACATTTCCATTTCATTTCTGTTAAGCTCATTGAAATATTCTGTCTGTTTTTGTTTATTTCAACAAGACATTTCTGTACATTTACAGATATTACCTTCTAAACTACATATTAGTGTCGTGTTTTTAATGACTACTTTGAAGATGTAGATTATATACTGATAGGGTTATTTGCATGAAATTAGAGTACAGTGGTACCTCGGTATACGTCTGCTTTAAAATACATCCAATTCAGAATACATCCTGTTTGGACAAACAAATTTTGCTCAGTATACAACTTAATTCAATTATACACGCCATCTATGAACAAGTAGCACTATCAGTGTACTAGACCAGACTAGACGTTCGCAGTGCCACGGTTTATAAATTTCTTCTGATTTTAATTTGTAAGTAAAATTTCATTACTTTTATTAATCATGAATTGCAAAAAGGCAACAGAAAAATAAACTGACTAGAATCACAATGGAACTGAAAAGAGAGATTGTTGAGAAATGTGAAGGTGGCATGCGTGTTTGAGATTTAACTGTTGCATACTGTATTCCGTGAACGACAACATCTACAATCGTGAAAAATAAATACATTATTAAATCTGCTAACGTTTCGAAAGGGGTTAAATCAATTTCTAAACATTAGATCATGTTGAGAAATTGCTTTTGCAAAGAAATTGAAATTGCTTTGGATAACTGAAGAAAAGTGTACTGGCAACAGTGTATCAGAAGCAATTATTTCAGAGAAAGCTAAAAAAAATACATGCTGATCTCACGAAAAATCAAGCAGGAACTAGTCAGGAAAGCGAGGTGTTTAAAGCCAGCCATTTTTTTTTATATGAGAATGGATTAATCATTTTTACTAGTGATGTAACGAATATTCAGATACTATTCGGTATTCAGCCGAATACAGAATATTTAATCACTATTCGGCCGAATATCTAAAAACAGGAGCAAGAAATAACAAAAACACAATAAATTAATAATTTTGGTATTTAGATTTAATGTTGTCGTGTTAGTGTTGTTTGTTTATATTTATTTATAACTTATAACGTGCACAAAATACAAAAATAATAATATTAATCACATGTATTCACAATTTATAATTACAAAGATCAGCACACGTACACACCTATTCGTTCGAGAATCATCGCACACATATGAGGGTCTGACCCTGCCTATCCTTTTTAAGCGCTCGTCTTTGCTATTTCCTTTCTCTTTCCTCCATCTCGCTAGTCCACGTATGCTATAATGCGCTCACGATACTTTCGATTTGTCACTTTTCCTTTGTAGTTTTTCCATTTTATAATTATGTGACTCATAGCCTGGTGATAACGGAGAAAAGAGACAGATAGGACATCGGTATATGTCACAGTTATGATTTCACAGATTCGAGACAGCTTGGTAGCCCGAACAGTCCCAGGCTTTCGCCCGTGCACACTAAGTGACTTTCATTACAAGCATTTAGCTTTCCGAAGTCTATGACAACAATCGTTTGGCATTGACGGGCCGCAAATTTCGCTCCAATAAGCTGCTTCGACTTGTTTGATTATGTTATCAACTCAATTTCATATTTATTTTCACATTTTCACTTCGTGGTCCTTCTCTGTTCTTTTTCCATTATTTACACATGTAGGTCATTTCATTGTTATTCACATTTGATATCATCATTTATCGCATACTGCCACGACGTTCTTGTCTGTCCGCTACAACTGTCAAGAATTAACGTGATTGGCAAAGTGTAGTGACAGCAGGCCAATAGAGAGCAGGATCCTTGCCATAATGAGCTTTGCGCGCCAATTTTCGTATGTGCATTAATCAAGCCGAATAGTTTGGCCTAATATACTATTCATTGCAACACTAATTTTTACATTACTTCTTATGGGAAAGGTTGGTTTGGTATATGTTCTATTCAGTATAAGTCCAAACATCAGGAACCGATTATGGTTGTATACCAAGGTTCCACTGTACTTTTATTTTATGACATTTTAAGTATACCTTACAACACTAAAACTATGGTTACATGATTGCTTTCTTGCTGCACCATCAACTGCAACCAACTGAACCTACTTATTGATCAAATACCTTAATTAGGTCATTTACTTGACATAAAATTAAATTTTAAATATATGAAAATATATAATTTATATATCATATATTGGCACAAGATATAAACTAATTCAGTTTAAATACAAACTGTCCATTAATTGCATGTTAGAGACTGCAGATTTTAGAGCAGGAATTTTGTAAATGAAAGGAAACTTCCCTTTTTTTTCTGTCGATCGAAATTTTGTAAACATCCCCCTTAGAAAAAACTCTTTGCAGAGTATCGGAGCAGAGGTCTCCTCCAACTATCAACAGTTAAGTGGAAAAGTTGACACTTAGCTGTCAAGAAATGCAAGTCATCGTCAACAACTGGATGGCTTTCCCACACTAATGCTATAAAAGCTTGCGCTACCGGAAACATAGGGTGGATCAACACAAGGAAGTTTTTTCTGTATTTGTGTCGTCGATCTCCATGTTCAGGAACGGAATCCCGTCGGAGAAGACATACGACCGCCATACCTCAGCCATCCCCTCCAATCTTACACATAGAGGTAATTGTTAGAACTTTGTGAACTCTCCTCCAAGTAGCATTTTATCGCATTTAACCACATTTAATTGAGTAGCACTTAGTCCGATAGACTTGTAACCGAATTTTGTATGTTAACTTTAGTTAATCAATAAATGTTCTGTTTGTTAACCTGTCAATCCTTTCCCTGTGAAGACACCTGTCTACATGCTCGCAACCTCCCCACTCACTTTTTGCCCTCCTAAGCCATCCACCGACACAGAGATCGGGTTTTAACAACCTGTGCAGTGTAAGTGGTCATAAGTGGTCTCTCTGACCCTCTGCTTATCTCACACATGTAAATGCAATGATAAATGATTCTAAAATTTATAATCTGACTTTAATACAAGCATGGAAAAATAAAATTCTAAGATTCAGATGCAGTAATGAAGACATTTAGTTGTTAATACAATCATCTCATGACCAACACTCTGACAATTTATTCAATCAGATTTGAAAACAAATCATTTCATTAATAAAAGACAGAATTTAATTAGTGTAATGTTCTGTGAAAGAATATCTATGTTCTTTGTTTAGCTGTGGTATGCCAGACAATGATAATCATGTTTGGATCTGAATATTTTGCTGGTTAACTTGTTTTTTGGACTAGCTTCTTTCTCAAAGGAAATCCTTGACAATTTGATCCTATGCTAATAAGCATTGTCATCTGTAAAAAGAAATGAATTGACAGAGAAAAGTTTTATGTAGTATCTGGAGATCTCCAGTCTGTGGTGCCAAGCCCCGAGAATGCCTTTCAGAGTGGTGTAAGCCTGGTGTTGGATCAATCTAGGATGCTATGCTATACCAATACTCTCCACTCTTGGTATATAATTCAATTTTTGTGTTTGGTATTAGCCCGAATCAAAACAAATTCTTACCTCTTCGACGGAGTAACGTTCGACGGAACGGAGGGCCTCGTGGAGACTGTTTGTTCCTCCCACGGCATAAATGTGATCGTGCAAGACCGCCAGGCCAACATGCGCCCGTCTGTTTTTCAGAGGACAGAGTGTCGTCCACTCTCCTGTCACCGGATTGTAGCTTTCAAACAGATCTAGTTCCGTACTCAATTCGCTTAATCCTCCAGCAATATAAATAATTCCTGTAATAAAAAATTATAAGAAATCAAATATTTTATCAATATGGCTTGAAAAATAGAAGTTTGTGTCTAATTTTTACATGACAATTGTTATTCTACATTGACAGATTTATTTTATTAAGTAGTATCTAGAATAATCACTGACAAAACTTCTGCAATCTTAGCACTGTATCTGGATATCATAAGCTATTATGTTTTGACTTATTTGCGACAATTGATCTATCGTTTGGTGGGGGAAAGAATTCAAAAGACCAACAAAAATGATTTGTCCGCATTATGAAGTTCCACATCTAACAAAATGCAGAAAATTCACTTCCGAGGCAGATACATTTTTCGGTGGAAAAGTCTTCACTTTGTTCAACGGTCTGCAGTCGGAGGAAAATTCTTCAGACTCCATAAATAATTATTTACATATAACTATTATAAACCAGTCTTATACTTTAGAAATTACATTTCCACAACCTAGTTAACTGACTTTTTATGTCAAGAACGCGAAAGACTGTTAGAATTCCAGAACAGACGACACCAAACTTATTGCACCTATGACTGATGATACTGCAAATATTGTAAAGATAACCGATATAGAATTTTGCAAGCACAATTAGCATCAGACTCTTAATATAGTAATTGCAAGTAGTATTCGAGTTCAAGAATCTAGAAAGAAATTACTAAAACTTGCACACTGTAACATTCATTTAAACTAGTATTGATAGATTAATTATTTGAAGACAGTCCTTTCCAAATAAAAGGAACCACTATTTATTAGCTTTGTGTTCCAAATGGAAGGCCAGTCACCAAGAATGTATTGTCTGGAACACAAAGCTAATAAATAGTGGTTCCTTTTTTTTGGGAAGGACTATGTCTTCAAATAATTAATCATAATTATTGCCATCGGACAAAAATCTACAAAAAAATAGTATTGATAGAATTAAAACTGTATTTATAGTGTTGCTATTCTTGTAAATCCAAGATCTAAACAAGTAGATTTCAAAAGAGCTGCCATAATACCTGCTAGTTGAGTAAACACTCTCTTCATTTAAGAGAGGAAACATTACATTCATTACAAACAAATTGCGAGTTTTAATGACACAAACTGAATGCAGAAAATGAAGATAATTTCTTTATTAGACCAAAGATTATCTTCATCGAGACTGTGTAGTAGAGATTCTGTGAAAACTGGACTGCATCCTATTCACGCTTGAGTAAATATGAAAATTTACAAACTGAAATTGCTGTTCTCTCTGGCAATTTCTTTATTGGCAGGAAAATTATTCTCTAACAGGGGTCATACTTTGATAAAAAGCATTGTAGTCTGTCACTTAATTATCTAGATAAACAACACGCAAAATAACCAAGTCCAGCAACTAATTTATTCCATCTGAATGTTTTCTGCCTTCTACCGACCATCGTTTTTTGTCATTTAGTTTGAACATTTAAATTGTATTTTGAGTTTTGGAGTTCTCAGATCTATTCCGTCAGTTTGGAATTTTGCATCACTTGTTCTAAAATATCTGATGATGGCCAGTAAAGAGGGTAAAAATGTTTGCATGGACTTGGAGGTTATTTTGTTCATTGTTTTATTAAGAATTCAGTTCTTTTATCCTAACATAACTAAAAAGTTTCTGATAATGAACAACAATTTTGACTGTGATGAGTTATTAAGTTAAAATTGCAACATTTTTCCAGTATATAATGTAAAAAGTGAAAATCACAGATGAAATTTCTTGATACAAATATATCTCTGAATGGTTGGTACCTTATCAGAACTGTAGATCGTGCGCCCATGGGGGTAAAAAAGTAAAAAAAAAAAACTAAGTGTCTACAAATGACCCTTTGCTAGATATAGCCCTACCGAAATCAACCTATGTGAAATTTCAAAGATCCTCAAAAATGGATAAAATTTAGAACTAAACAAATCCAGAACCATTTTTCAAAACAATACAACCATTTTCCACTTTACTACAGATGACCTAAAGCTCATAAAACACAAGAAACGCCATTGCACCAACTACTTCTGAGTTACAATCAGGGTCATACTAAGTTTATCACATGCTTAACAAGCAACCGTCAGCACAAAAACTTTGGAAGAGAATATCTTGCCAGGAGTCACAATTAGAAATATGGTTCTTTTAACTTTTTTGGTCATCTAGAATTTCCAAATTCCTCATTTAAAACTGCAATTCTTGCCATTTCTCAATAATACAAACCTTTAAATTTTCCTTAACTAACTTGAAAGAAAATTAGTCTTTGTTATTATTTTTATATGAAACATCTTAAAAGATTTCACACTTTCTCTAAAGTTCATTTGTGAGGAAAATAAAATATCCCCGTAAGTAAATAATAAAATATAAGACACGAGAATTATGATGAATCTCATGTTTATTGTTGCAGTGTAGAACAATACAGGCAGCCCTTAATTCTCAGGGAGTGGTTGGCCTGGATAGCCAACCATTTTCTTTGCTGGAAGGTCACCAAAAGAAAACAACTTCCCTACATTAATAGTAACTAAAAATTTGGGCTTGAGACACAAGACTCCATTTCTGCCATAGCACATGCACCATAGAAAGAATGCAATACCGTGTGCAATAATTCTCGGTCAGAGCCACAGGGTGAGGACAGCAGTAAACGAATCCACATTTGCTGTGATTAAGGAATGAGTATTGAGAGCAGAGATGTCCAAGATCCAATAAGCTTCCTAGAATTCATTTACTACCTGCACTAATCCTACTGTGGCATGTTAGCTGGGTATGAACCCAACAAGCCTTTGACTCAGTGGGGATCAGACAAACCTTGGTAGCCACAGATCTTTGCATGTGTCTATCTGTATGGGACTATATAAGAAGTAAAGGTAAGAACTACTAAGATTTAAACACTGTTTTTTTGTTTTTTTCACTATAGGAAAAATAGTGCAAGTGGACGCAGTCTTGTTTTGTGTTCAGCAATGTACTGTATTCAGGGATCACACAAAAACACAATGTGTTCTGGCGAGATATAGAAAAGCAAATCCTAGAAACTCCACTGTTCAGCTAAATTTAATGGTAAAAAGTGAGCCTGCACTGTTCAGACATCTCACACACTATAACAAAGAAATAGAACACACATCTCCCACTATTCAGAATGAAGTTGGATTAAACAGCAAATATTATATTAAGAAAAGAACTTGTTGCAAAAATAAACAAATATGGCTATTTCAACATTACGGCAGATGAAGTCAATAGTCATAACACACAACGGTTTCGTATTCTACCTGATTTGTTGATGACAAAAGATGTAATACAATGAATCCAATTCTCTATAACTCAACACAATACATAGGGCAAACTGCCAAAAGGGATGCCTACCAGGAAGTATGTTATGAGAAACTGGTCCCTATTTAGGTATCAGACAGAGAAGAAAACTCCACACAATTAGCTTGTTGGTCAGGCACAAACCTACGACCAACTATAACCTGTGTTCAGTGGTAAAGTCCACTTGGTTAATGGATCAACTGACATATGAAAATTACTTCCTTTAGAATTTATCATAGTGTTACATTTTGGCTAATTCATTAAGCAATTGCTATACAATTTGGAATAAAGGTAAGTAATTAAGTTACCATCTAGTATAGAATCTAATAATTACAATTAAATAAATAATTTAAAATATTTAGAAAATATAACCATTCTCCATACACTACAGCAATTTGTATATAAAATTACCAAATGTAAAACCTCATTCTCAGTGACAGCCGTACAGCTCTTTGTCAACTTCAAAATTAGAATCACAATCTACCAGTAATAGCAAACAGCTTAGAATCAATTAATACACTTCAAGCTACTGTGAGGCTCAACTTCCATTGGGTCAAGGCAGCTCAAATGTCTTTGGGAATGAGAACGCCAACATACTGATCAAGAAGGCCTCATCCCTTGCAAACACTTATTGTTACTTCCCAGTTCCTAAACCTTGGGTCCACAGTGAACTTAATCCAATCATCACCTCCTGCTGGCAGAGAGAATGGGACAGCAGCCATACAGGTAGACTCACTCATACCTTCCTGCCTAACATCAGTTGCAGGGAGCATATGGCACACTTCAGCACTTTGCATGCACTAACCCAAGTGCAATGCCTATCTAAGAAGATTTCTGAAAAAACTAACGGTTTGTGTAACTGTGAATCAAATGAAGAAAAAGACCCCAGTCATATCATCTTCACTTGCACAAAATTCACCCAGCATCGCAGCAAATTGCAGAAAATCATCAAGGATAATAGTCACATTATGTAAATAATTGATAATAATTGATTTCAGATGGACGCTCATAGATCCCTCTTCTCTTTCCCTTTCTATCCCTTCCTCTCTCCTTCTATGCAAACCCCTCCTTTTTTTTAAGGCTATATACCAATGAGTTTGGCCTTTCTCCTTTCCCTAATCATGTATACCTAATTAGTCAAAGTATAATTTATGGTACACCATTTATTGATAGACATGTTAAAGTTTCTACCTATTAATAAATGGTCCAATTTACGCAACAGAATTTAAATTTCAAAGTGTAAGGTAAACACACCAATAGTGGGCACTGCATTAGTAGCAGACACTTTGAACTTCAAATAAGAGTAATAAGGTTGTAGATGGCTTCACTGTTCAAACATACAAATCATTCAGTAGACAGAATCATATTTGAAGTTCAAAGTGTCCACTACCGGTGCGTTTACCTTACTATTAGAGTTTATTTCTGTAAATTAAATATCTAAATACTTGTTAATAAACCATTTCAGAAGTGTCTGAAACATTTCATATTAAACAAAATTGTAAGTTTATGAAGATTAAAAATGTAAAAAAATTCTGAATAGAAAAAAGTTTATAATTACCTTGATAAGAAATAACGCCCATAGCGTAACGAGCCGTTGTCATTCTTTCGTTGACAGTAAACCACTTGTTTTCCATGGGATCATATCTTTCTATCGTGTTTCCTATCTCTGCTCCGACCCATCCACCAAAAACGAACATGTATCCGTCGACGGCACAGGCTCCTAATACACATCTCGGTTGATTCATCGAACTAATCATGCTCCATTCATTAGAAATGGGATCATATACTTCTCCGTGATCAAGTATCATACAGTCACTTTCTCCTCCCACCACATATATGAGACTATTTAAAACAACAACACCATGACCACTCCTAGAAAATTTCATGTGTTGTAACGTCTTCCATACCCGTTTATAGGTATCTAATCTCTCCACGGTCACTAGAGTTTTACTCTCTGTCCATCTTCTTCCTATGCTACGATTATAACCCCCTATGACGAACACGCTCTTCCTGGCACACATGCGAGGCTGCGTTCTCACGTCGTAAATGTTACCCAGTCGCCACTCCAGCTGCAAGACACGCATCTCATTTTTATGATCCTGCAACAATTTCATCAAGGCTACTTTAAGACTTAAATCTGGACATTCTTTCACGTAAGCATCCAACTGCTTTTGGGAGATTACTGGCAGTCTAATGGATTCCAATAGTTCAAAAATGTGTATCCGTCTCTGCGTGACGTCGTGCAATATCCAGTTCATCGTGGCACGGAACACTTGATATTCGTTATCGATACTCAAGCCTTCGCTCTTTAAAAAACCCTTCAAAGTATCTTTAGGTATGTCATAAAATTCATCCTCGAGGATGACTTCGGTGAAGTGTCTTTCTATAAAACGTTTCGACTCTAATCGTAGATTAGTACAAGCATGCAGTTCAGCAAATCTATAGATGCCTAGAGATTAAAAAAAATTTCATTAGAAAATGCTTTCTTAAATTTGTAAATTTCAAAGTAAATGATATATATATAGCAGGGCTGTGGAGTCGCGTAAAAATCTACCGACTCCGACTTTTCCTTACCATCCGACTCCGACTCCAGCTAAAACACCAGAACTCCACGACTCCGACTCCACAGCCCTGATATACAGTAATACCCCAAACTTACGCAATAGGTGGGACCGAGTGATAACCGCATAAGTCGGGGTATAATTTTGCAATTTGTGTAAAATCCAAGTAGGATGTATGTAAGCTAACAAATGTTCTCGTTAATCTTATCACGTCTTTTGATTCATTCACGGTTACAAGAAATCACTACATACAGTCTCTCAAGTCTCCATAGATATAACAAACACAGAAATAAATAACACAAAATAAATTGTAGCTATGTGTCAATTCCTTGCGACACGTCCGAACATGTAAGCTGAACAATGATGTGGGGGGATGTGAGTAATCAATAGTTGTGTGGCGCTCAAACAAAAGACGAATCGACGAGATTTGAAAATCGCGTAACTCCGGGTTTGCGTAAGTCGAGGTATTACTGTATACACATACACAGAAAAAATGTCTACCTAACTACATAAAATAAAATAAAAAATACAACTGTAATGGCATCTAAGTCAAAACAATAATGATAGCTTGTGCCCCCCTTAAATTCTAACAGTTTTATTTTAATGAAATTTTGCAGGATATGTATTTTGAATTATTCCAATGGACTGATTAAAATGAACCAAACCATATATTTGCTACAAAATATACACACTACAACAAATAAATTTTTAAGTATGACAGAACTCCAACTATCCAAGCCCGATTAATCAAAGTTCTGCATTATCCGGGACAAATTTAAATGAATGTATGTACTACTTTTCTTACACTGTAATTCATAAAAGACAGTTTAAAATAATAACACGTGTTACAAAATGGTTTGTTTCTGTTAGCTTTTATCATTTAAGTTCAACACGAGACAAGTCGTTCATATTAAAATGCAACTACAATAATATACATTTTTATTCTTAAAGCCATAGTATATGAACATTAAGGCAAATTCCAAATGGAAATTAAAAACTAAGAAGTGTCCAAAATTAAGGCAAGAAACACATTTAGTTCAATAAATAGAAATAGCTACTAGTAAAAATTCTAAAAAAACTAACATTTATGTAATTTTGCATTACAAATTGAATTCTTATATTAACTAGAAGTGAAAACTGAGGAAATGTGAAAATTATGAAGGAAAGAGAAAAGGCTAAGTTCTGTGAGACTGTGATTTAACTATTTTTGAATAGTAATTGTGGGTTGGTCGATCAAACTTTGATCAAAAGACAATGCATCATCAATAATACATTATGATGGAGGACACTTAGTAGATTCGAAGCATGCCAGTACCAAGAAGAGGTGGCCTGAACAGGTGGCAGCTACAGGTGTCTGTGAAAGTCATGTGTATGCTGTAGAAACAATTGTAAGAAACGAACTATCACCAGAAGAACAGGCCAAGATACGCCAAAATCAACAGCACTTCATAAAGACTGCCATAGAGCGTTCCATAGTTTAACTATTTGGCACCGTAGAGAGATGAAAGTCGGCAACTCTCGTAAGCTTGCTGCCAACACTAGGGTGTCAGTATTGAGGCAAACTGCATATACACGTCTGGCAGAGAAGAGTCAGCATGAGACTGTATGTGCCCCTCAGCCTTTCCCACAGGGAGTCCATTTTTCCTGATGCCATGCTCATCATCTCTGGGCATATGACCGGTGAATTCTTGTTATATTCTCTGATGAATAAAGACACAGTTTACAAACTGATTCTTGACATGTTAACTGGAGAGTACAGAGAAAAATGACTGCTTTAATGGAGACATCATGTTTTAATGGGCCCATGCCACTGCACATCTTCAAGGAGAAGACTGACCAATCAGTGTTAGAAATGAGATTTTTCAACTGTATGTGAGGCTTTTTCAGGGAGCCATCAATGCAAGTTCATTTTTATGGGTGATAAGCCAGCCATGATTGAAGTAGTTAAAACACTAGCCTACCACCCTGGAACCCAGAATCAGATGTAGGCAAGCAACTCCAGAAACTTTTTCACATACAATCTGTTCTGGATACATTGCACCCCATCCCTCACTACCCTGTCATTCCCATTGTGGGTATGGATAAACCCAATACGGATATGATTAAAACACATTCTCAGTACCTACAGGGTGGAAAAACAAAAAAGGCATTGAAACTATTAAAAATGATGATGATAAAAATTAAAATAATTCAGTTTATGATTAGGGGTGCCAACATTCCATGAGAAAGGAACAATTTTTCATGTTATTTCCAAACAATTAAAAAATAACTGAAATGGCACACAGAAAATTCCGAACAATCATCAACCCTACCCAGGATACAGCATAAACTAAAATCTACTCTTGTGAAGGAGTTGGGTTTATCATCCAAAAGTCTTCTCCAGAATTTCATAATCATCGTGAAGGCTCAGAGTGAGTGCCGTATGGCTGTCATAGTTGGTCACACCTTCCATTATTTACCTCATGTTTTAAATACTCCAGGCAAAAGTGTATAATTCCAGAAGTTAATTTTTATTTTCGTTTTCTTTGACTAAATAATCTCTCATGGCACCAAGTATCTATCTATGTACCAAATTTTCTATCACTTCACAAACACAAAGCAAATACAAAAATTAGGACATCTCTGCATTATTATATATAACATTTTCATTTTGACTGTTAAGAATGATTCTTGGAGTTACAAAGACTGATCTATGCACACATTCTGTTCTAAAATAAATTATATTATATAAAATACATTCCATATATTATTTTTCATGTGTAATAAAGAGCCAGCTATTTCTTCCTCTACAATTGTGGACTATGGTGTGTCAATTCCATTATAAATGTGAGATGAATCTCTAATAAATATTATAGTCTAAGTGTGTTAGATTAGACCAAAAGTTTTCAATCTACAGATTGGACGGTTGAATGGCCAAGTGGTTAAGGTGTCAGCCTTTTTTTTTCCTTTGGGGACTGGATGAAATTAGTCATATTCACAATTACTTTCTTTTCGAAATTATTTTACTTATAAGTAAAATTTTTTTTAATTTGTATTTACAAATATCTGGAAATCAATTGGCATAAATGAATTTTTACTTGTTTTCTAGTCAGTTTAACAAAATCACATTTAAATTATACCACGTTAATCAGAAAATTGTACTCAAAGGGTTTATATTTCGAAGAAAGAAATATATGCATTGGACATTTGTATTATGAGTGATTCTTTTTTGTTCATATCAATAAAAATGAAATTAATATGTTACAGAACAAAATCAAGACAATTTCCTATGCACTAAGTAGAAGACTGAGCAACATGTACACCACACCAGAAGTAGGCTTCCTTGCATACATCGTATGTACTTGCAGCTTTATGATCATAAAAACAAAACTAGAACTTCAGTTTTTGCTTGTCTGACTTTTTTTATAACTGTCTAAATCATATTTTACAAAGCTCTTTTATAAGTCAATAATATAATCGTATTGAATTCATAAAATTACACACACGGTAGAAATTTGCACTTCACAACAGAATAAATTCAGCAAGCTTCCCCCCCAACATTTTACAATTTCTTGATTAGCAGAAATTCTTTGGAGTAAAATAAAAAAGTTATCAAAATATGACTGATTCTATCAAATAAAATAAAAACATCCAAGCATTTATTTATTGTGACGTCGTCACATTGCCAGGGTGCAATTTTTGATCATATTTTTGCTCAGAACTAACTGAAGCGCCACTTGTAATCGTCCAATGCACCACATGTGGCCACCCCTGCATTAAACAATTGATGCATCAATTTTAGTATGTTTAATTCTATATAATGTGTATTTTAAATAGTTATTGAAAATGAAGAAAATGTTAATTAGACTCAAATATAAGTTGAGAGCAATTTTTGACACTTCAAAACTAAGAAAAACATCACTTAATATTTGGGCCAATATGTTATATACAGTATATTGATTTCATCTAACATATTGCAACACGCAATGTGTTAAAACAATGTATCCAAAACTCCACGTAACAAAATGTTAATCATATTTTGTTTTGTCTACCTAAGTGGAAAGTCTCTCAACATGTACTAGGTATTAACTGCAGATAGAAGTACTGGTATCTCTCTACAACACAGTTTCACTCTAACACTGTTGGAAGATTGGGGAAATCCCAATATAACGCAGATTCCGGTTTCACTCTAACACGGTTCAAGAATTTTGGGAATCCCCGTTCAAAATTTCGATTCCTTTATTCGATATTTTTTATTCAAGCAAGCGTGCACATTATCTCAAATTTGCCCACTGATTTTAGAATATCGAAATTTTCAATTTTTGTGCATTTTGTCAGGTTTACTTTAATGAAAACTAATGGTGCAATTTTCTTCTTCCTTATCCTAGCTTTCCTACCAACCAGTTATCGTCGGTATTGCTTTCAGACACTAGCATTTAAGACTGTCACCATCTTTTGGTTTTATAGATTACATAAACTTTACTAAATACAAAGATTGAACATTTTCAGATGTTATTAAACTTTTTTAACCACAAATAAGTAATCATTCATAAAAATGACAAATAAAATATATTGCTATCTCAGTAATTGAACTGTTCCCAACTCAAACAATTCAATATTTGAATATAAATTCTGCAAAACAAAAAGAAATCACTCAAACAAAACCCATTACAACAAATTTTCAATTAATACATTTTTATTTTGTTATACATAAAGAATTTTTATTAACTTTTGGAACCTAACACCATGTTTTGTATTAATCCTTTGTTTCGTATAACACAGATTCGCATAACAGATTAACATAACATTTCAGCACTTAACTTCTGTGTTATACAAGGGATACCTATAATTCATTAAAAAGACATTTTTTTTTTTTTTCATTTAATTAACATATGGCTTTAGGTTATTAGATATTATTAAGCTTATCTAAATTATAGCAACAACAACCTGCATCATAGATAAAAAGCAGAAAACTTAAAGGGTAATTTATTCTTATTTTTTGAGAAAATGTCTGGTTATTTGAGCACCAAAACATATATGAATAGTTGTTAAACTACCTTGATTTACAAGGTAGATTAATTCTGCGAAATTTTCACGTAAATCAAAATCACAAAACTAAGACTAACATACGCCAGCAAGTAGTGCAGCATTCATTGATATTTAAACATGACAGAGTCAGACAAAATGTTTTGCGTCTTATTTTATGCGTATTATTGCGTCTTATTAGTTTCACGTGAGAAAAATTTGCTATAGTACAGTGAATTTTAATAGCTCCAATCAACCATCAATTTATGTCTGATATGAAAGTTTATTTCACAAGCTGTATGCGTAAATACGAAAGTACCAGAACAATTAAGCATAGCCCACAAAAATTTAATCACTTTGCCGGAAACTTAACATACAAAAATATTATTTGTGCACCTGATGCCAATATTAATGGAAAATAAGTTGAATAAATGGATAAAAAAGTTAACTAAAATTGATCATGAAATGCTCTAACATGTGGCAGCAGATTGAATATTGGTATGATATCATTTCAGTTATTTATGGAGCTAATATTAAAGTCAACTAATTACTTTATTTATGTTTATATACCATTTTGAATTGTTCTTTCTGTACGTGTGTTTATAAGTGTACTTTGCAACAGAGCTGAGCAATAGGACATCAAACTAAAAATGAGCATTAATAGACACTTGTGTATTCTTATCAGATAATGTATATTTGTTTGTAAAAGTTTCTTTTAATTAGTAATCAGTGTGTTTATATAATTTTACAAAAATTTCATTCTGTACATATTAGTAGGTTTTTCTTAGAAAACATTAAAAATATTTATTACTTAAACTTAATAAAAATTTGTCATACCTACCAATACTATTTGTAGGATGTAGTTCTTTTCTTAAAAAATCGCAACAAGCTGAAATAATTTCAGACAGTTGTAACATATTTGAGGCAGCTAATAACTCTTGAACATTTTCCTGTGTTATTTTTACTTCCCCTGTTGTATACAAATAAAGTTGAATAATTAAACAAACATTATAAATATTTAAATTATTAAATTAATACTTTTTGATGACTTTATTTTATCCATGCCATATTCGATAAGTAAGGTTAGTAGTGCCGCTAAGTAAAAATAACACAGCACACGAGATCGAAACTAATAATATTCACATATTATACAGTAATGCAGCCCTGTAACACTATTCATCCCTTCCAGATAGCATTTGCATCTACTATGCAGTTTAAGGAGTGGCATTACCGTATTAAACTGTACTACAATTGAACAGAAAGCGGTTATTCAGTTTTTACAGTTAAAAGCATTACATTTAGAGGTTAGAAAGATCCATCACAAGTTGTATGCACAATACAGAGTTGTGCATGCCACCTCAAAAAGCTTACGAGTTCAAAAACTCAAGGGCTGCACCGACATTTTTGAGAACTCAAGTTTTTGTAGTAACATTCAAAACTCTCCATATTACGCACACATCCGGCAATGAATGATCTCACTAGAACTAATGCCTTTGGTTGTCAGAAATCAGTTTTATATGGGCAATGCCATTTTGTAAACCACATAATGGACAAATATTTCACCCAGTAATGGATGACTATTGGTAAAGAGCTACATTAATGTATACTCTTTTATTATTATTAATCTCAATCCTGTACTCTACATCATCTTTAACAGCACTACTAACTGTATTTATCAAATGTGGATCCATGAAGTATATGTTAATTTAACATTAAAAGATAAGGATTTATTTTTATGTACCTGCTGTAATTAGAGATTAAAATGTCAAGTTAAACAGTGAAATAAAGATCATTAAATTAATATTTTGTCAGAAAGTTCCTAAACTTATCCATAGTCCTAACACATTTTTTTTAAATTATATGTCAATACTTTTAATCAAAATCAATATTTAATAACTAAGTTCAGCAATAATATAGTCCAGTAATATATTTTTTGCTAAGAATGCCTCAACGTCTTGAAGAGAAAAAAAAAAACAGTTATGAACTGTAACTATACATTTTATATCATTTAAATTTTTAATTAAGAAAACATATGTAATTTGCTAATTTATGAGGTTTAAAATTAGTAATAACTGCATTTTATTTCATTTTTTAACAACCATTCTTTGTTATATTATAATTTTGCTTATAATATGGTTGCATGGTCTTATAATGTTTGGCCATGGGCCACTTAATGTACAGATGCTAGATAAAGCCTAAGACTACAAAGAAAAAAATATACAAGAAAACTTAAATACAATAGAATCTTGTTTTAATGGATCATGAACAATGGATTTTTTGGAATAACAAATTTTTTCTCCAGGTCCCACCAAATCAATGTAATCTGATCTCTCTTTAGCGGAACTGTAACTTGGAATAACAGATTTTTTTCTACCTCCATCTTTGATAAACATATTTTTTCCAACCTTTAATTAATAATTGGATGTTTCTGGATACTGAATTCAAAAACATACATTGCACGCTGTGCAAACTAAGCAGATAATCATCACAATTCTCAATGCTAACGTTGCAACCATGCATTAGTGCCCTCCTTTAGCACGCTGATTAATGGAGGAAAACTATTTCTGGCTTAACACTTCCAGATATGCAGGGTGTGTGCCACACCTTTGTTGCAAACACGCGTTCGGCAATATTGCCCGAGTGTAGTGCCAAAATTTAGTGAGGCCATAGAGTTTCCAAGTTGTGAAGACCTTCCTAATGAGTTTTAATATAAATGATCAGGCTGTATGTAACATTGCTAATATCAAGTGCTTGTTATACTCAATGAGCATTAGAGCATCATCAAAGTAAACCAAGATAAACAAGTTTTTTAACATATTGTGAAGTGCTAATTATCGTATGTATTTTGTCACTTTTTGGCTTATACAGTTTCCGTCAGCTTTGTTACAGCATAATGTACGATCTTGTAATATAAGGTGCATTTCAAATTTATACAGACACGAAAAAATTAAAGTGAAACCCAAATTTGCTGCATTAAGTGACAAATGTTTTATTAAAAATAACATGGATTTACATGTTTCCACACTGTAAAATAAGAATTTTAATCGAACATTAACAGTTTGTCACTGAAAATAATATTTTTAAAAATTTTGTACAAAAAAACTGTTACATATTTATCCAGACAGGCACTCATTTCATGACAAACAGAATATTGTTTAATTTCAAGCAATTGAAATATGCAAATTAGCTTACATATCTAATTGTAATACAAATTCTTTATGTTGTTCAAAGTTCTAAAATGGGAAGAACAAAGAATTTATTTGATTATGACAAAGGACAGATTGATGCCTATAAATCACAAGGCAAGTCAATAAGAGAAATTGCAGCATATATAAATCATCCAAAATCAACTGTTGGTGATTATTTATCAAAAAGACATGGCAAGAATGCACCAAAATTCAAGACTGGTCCAAAACCCAAGCTTACACCTCGAGATTGTAGACAAATCATCAAGGTTTGCTCCACAAAACAAACATCAGTAAGAAAAATAAAACAAGAACTAGACTTGCCTTGTAGTAGCACAACAATGTAGAGAGTTTTAAATAAATCTTCAATGTTAAAATTCAGAAAAAAAAAAGCTGTAATGCCACCACTTTCATTAAAGCACAAAAGTGACAGACTTGATTGGGCACAAAAGCACATGACATGGTCCAAAGAATGGATTGAAGTTTTGTTCAGTGATAAAAAAAAAATTCAACTTAGATGGTCCAGACGGTTGGAAGTATTATTGGCACTATTTAAGAACCGAAAAACAAATATTTTCAAAATGCCAAATGGGTGGGGGATCAATAATGGTGTGGGGTGCATTTGGATTCAACAGAACCACAGATTTAGCATTTATAACTCAAAGAATGAATTGAGAGACGTATCAAGGCATGCTTGAAAATCATTTATTGGAAGCTGGACCAAATTGGATCTTTCGACAAGACGATGCCCCTGCGCATGCCTCTAAATCAACAAAAATGTGGTTTAAACGTAAAAATATTAATCTGATGACGTGGCCTGCTAGAAGCCCTAACCTGAATCCGATGGAAAATCTTTGGGGAATGATGGTTCGTACAGTTTATGCCAATGGAAAGCAGTTTTCCACAATTCGTGATTTGAAGGCAGCAATTTCAGATGCTTGAGATAAACTTAAGATTGAATTCCTTCAGAATCTAATTTGCACCTTGTGTGTTTATATAAAATAAAGGATAGAAATCTCAAGACACTGAATAATTTCAAGTACAGGTGTTTTTTTATATAGGGATTTAAAGAAGGAAATTTTTTTGAATAACGGATAATTTCCTGGGAGTAGAAGAAATCTGTTGTTTGCAATATAACAGATTTTTGGAACAACAATGATTTTCAGCATCCCGAGCAATCCATTAAAACAACATTCTACTGTAGTTCTCTTTTTCCAATTAGATAATGAGTTCTAAAGTTGACACCACGATTACACAAATTTTAAGAGAGCATTTTTCTTAACTTGAAATTTCATTTTTTCTAGAAACTGTAGCAAATACCTTATTAAATTTTCCACACGGTTTAGCGTATTAATTTTCAAAATCTATTCTGTGATGTAACAAGGCTTTTTATAAGTTGAGTGAATTAAACACTAATTAATTTCAATAAAGATAGACAATTCACATCTAAATAACATTCGACGTTGGATAATTATCTAGAATAAATGAGCAGAATACACCCACCAACTTGGATAGAAAAACTGACAAATAGTGATATTCAAACTTGTGATTAACGCATATTATATGCAACCTGGATTTCATAACACTTTGGGAAGTGCAGCAAAAACTCTGCCTGCACTTCCCAAAAACAGAGCTTCTAGAGGTGTCGCACATACACAGAGCTTTGTTTCAATGTGCGATTAAAACATTACCTGAATATATAAATCCAATCAGAAGATTAAAAACCCAAGGTGCTATCCCACAAATTTTGACCTTCGACTGCTGCTTTTCTGCCAGCTCGCTTCCGAACATCGCCTCGAAATAAGGACTACTAGCGGCCATGACTGCCCTGTGACAGTGGAAGACTTCGTTTTCCACCAATAGTTCGACATCACAAAACTTAACCTGATTTCTGAGACTATTTAGATTTCCCAGCATCTTCTTGAGATGGTCGGTGGAATAAAATTGACAATTTTTGTCGTTGTTATTCTTTGCGTCGCCATTGCAATTAAATTTTTTGTGCGAGGAGCCGTTTCTGTGTCCTCTACGTCGGTATGTTCCTGATGCCATATAAATACTGTAAGAAATTAAAATTTCTTTATTATAAGATTGAACATTAATAATTTATTAATATTTTATAATATTTTTTAAGAAATTTGTCTTAATTAGGCACTTAATTTAAACTAAATTAGTAGTTTCTAGTTTCAATTAAACCTAAGTCAGTTTTTGAAACCAAGATAACATTATATCTGAAAAATTAATTTTGAATTACTGTACAGTTGAAACTCACTAGTATTCTACTTTAAATTTATATAGTGAAATTCTGTTCATCCAGCATCCGATATACTGGCAAACCAATAAGCTGACACGTCGAGATTGTGATTAGGGGTTCTCGGTGCATTGTTCTTTATGATCATCATTAAAAACTTCTGATATAACTATCATGTAAACAGAGGAAGACCAAGACAACAGGGCAATGTGCTAGTTAAAACTAGTAAGCTCGTGTGTATCTTTCTAAAGACTTTTTGGATGATTATAATCCACAAAGTGCACAAATTTGACATGAGAAGCAGAAATGTTTAGCACATTTGGAATCAATAATTATCATAGAAACAACTACAATACATTACTTTTTGTGTACTTTGATAATCAGAGTACATCTGTATTTATAAAGAATACAAGTGACAAAACACAAAGTAAAAATATTATTCTTGTTTCAAGCCAAATAAGAATAGGAATAGCCTGGAAAAATTGAAATAGAGTGTTAAACAATCATAAAAGGTGTATTTATCATTTGTACAGTTTTACATGCAAAGTATATGAAAAAATTGTGTCTGTGGATCAAAAAACCCATAAACACTCTTTCCAATGAGGCAGCATATTTGATAATCTAACACAGTATAATCCCCATGATTCCATGTTAACAGAACTTCACTGTATTTAAACTATGTTAAAAGCACACAGTTAATTCAAATTTTTAAATATAAATTTGATTAATTCAAGGCTAGTTTTTCGTGTTTCGAAAATAAACCTTGATCATGTGATTTTTCTCTTTCTTCATTAATTTATCAGCAGTCGCGTGGATAAAAGCATTGAACACTGATAGTTGATTATGTGCATATTTTTGTGCGTGTCTTCTCTCCTTAACCTTATTTTCATATTAATTGCTTTAAACTTCTTATTAATATCAAGTGATATGTTACGTTGGTTTTTCTTATTTTTTATTTTCATTTTATATTCATTCTGCATTTTTTTATACTTTATATAATCAACAATCAGTTTGTAAAGAAAACAAATCAAATTTAAGAGAAAGTCTGTCATAGAAAAAACCTGGGTGGAAGAAAAGCTTGTATGCACATACACGTGAATATATTATGACTGTATGACAGATCTACAGTATTGTAAATGAACACACTACACATCCTTACATATCTAAATGATTTGATAATCCTCACAAAATCCCACATTAATTAATATAAATCAACATTTCATTAATATCATTATACAAGAAAGCATATCAGTAAATTCTAATTTATTGTCTAACTAGCCCTGTATGTATCTGGTGCTGTTCGGGCTTTTGAGGGAGCAGGGAATCAGTGAGGTTCAGTCGAGACAAAATGATAAAAAAACAAGTACAGTTTAGTTACTTAGTAACTAAACTGTACTTAGTATTTACAGTAATGAAACTACAAAACACACAAAAAATTGCTTGAGGTAAAGTTAACAGGTGAGTGGGACCCTGACATGCTTGTCTCAGACTTGAAATTGTACCCTTACCACACCCAAACCACTGCACCTTATTCTTTTCTCCTTTGGTAGCATCATGTACAGGATAAGAGCTTTAATTTGATACCTGAACCATATTTTTACCCCCAACGTTTATTCAAAGTCAGCTAAACAAACCCCTTTCATTTAATATATAGATTGCAGTTGTGCAACTGAGTCAGTGATGTTCACACCATCCACCTATAGTGGAATAAGATCTGCTAAACTCACTCCAATACATACCCACTAGATCAAATGCAACCCAGTTTGACACTATGCCATTTCCAAAAGTATTAGATTTCTTTATACACTATCTTTATAATCTAATATTCTTATATAAATCAGATATATGAAAATGTTAAAAAGGAGAAGTAAAAAAGAATATTTGCAATGAAAAAACTGTACATTGCACTGTACACTATCAGTGCACAAATACTTTTTAAGAAAACAAACGCTGACAACCAAGACTCTGTGCAGCTTTTCCCATATATTAACACTACAGAAAAATTATGAGCATAACTCTTGTGAGCATCACTTGGAATGAGCACAATCTGACACAACTTCAGTTTAAAATAAATTTAGCCTCAAAGAAATATCATTCTCTTCTATTTCTTCATCTCCATACAACAAAACAATTCCAATTCATTTCAAACAGAGTGTTGCATTTGCTTGTAATAATACAACATGTTACACATCACATCGTTGCTCGTAATTCTGCATGATAAAATTTTAATATAAAAATAATTTTGATAATGCAAACTTTTTCATTTTGTAACGTTGTTATTCAAGCATTGTAACAAATGCATTTATTTAATAAAATTCTCATAATGTTTTAAGATATAAAGCTAACAATTTACAGTCAACGTTGTGTGGTAAATTGCCTAATTTTTGATGGTCCACACATTATTTCTTTGATATTGCTCCATTTCATTTATAGAAAATGTTCCTGGCTAAAAACTAAGCAAAAAATTTTCATACTTTCTGTAATATTTTGAGTGATATCAATTTTCGAATTGAGATAAATCGAATTTGATAACCACACAAGTATATCACATAAAATATATATATAAATTAAGTTAAAGTAATCAGATCCGACAAAACTGGTTGTTAAATGTTAGAGACAACATTCTTCAAAGAACAATAAAACAACATTGTCATTTGACCCACTTACAAGTTGAAAGGGAACTTTTGTTTACAGGGTGATAAAACAATTAGTAATTTGCTGACATTAACAATAGAGGTCTGTTGTGGCTATACTGTAGAATAAAAATTTTTTTACTACCCTAACCTTAAAAGACAACCTATCCCTCTCCAATTACAAACAATGTCAATCCATCACACGAGATATTTTACAGCAAAGTGAAATTTGATATGTTTATTTTATTGCTTTATCAGATCAAATTATAATAAAATAAGCATAAAAAAACACATTTGTTGTCAATCTCCAAGTATTTTACACTGACAGAAAAAAGACGAAATGTCAACGATATGTCGTAATTGCAGTTTTTGATGCAATGCCAAGAATTTCATTTTGGAATAAAAAGTGGCATCTGAGATGTCGTGCAAGCAGTTGACCTTGTATGACTTCTGTAGGGTTAACACACTATACTAAAATTGGACTGTAAGTTGTCTTAATTTCTCAAAAAGCAATGCTTCAAGTTATAATTTATTCCAAATTCTAATACTCAATATAATAGTTGTTTTGTCAAAACAATACTTTTCACACTTTTCAGCAATTGGTTTATTTAAGGTAAAAACATATAGAAATAGTTGTTAAGGTATTTCACGTGATGCCTTCGTACGGTGTTTTAGATATTGTATCAATATTTCTCTTTTCAATTATTTGCATAAATCAAAATATAAAAACATGAGTGTTTCTACACTTAATAAAGAAAAGCAAATTTTTAAACTGACTTGATTTTTATGTAATTTTTACACTGACAATTTAAACAGCTGACTTAGAATAATTAGAATTAGAATAGTCTTAGAAAGCAATAAACATCTAATTTAATTAAACAATGATTTCACCCAAAGTGCAATTGATCTGTACAATTTACAAAATATTATTTTTGTAAATTGTACAGATCAATTGCACTTTGATTTTGAACTTTTTTCTGATTGCCCCTCGTAGAAAACTACGAGGGGCAATCAGAAAAAAGTTTCCCTACGGAAGAAAAATACAAGGTTGTGAACTGATAAAGTGGCAACAATACTTTACTTTTCCACATAGTTTCAATTATGGTTCAAATACTCGTCACAGCATGAAATACGTTTTTCCATCCTGATACTGAAGAAGTCCAAACTCTGTTGTCGTAGCCACATTCTTGCAGCACATTCGTACTCATTGTCATACATAAAGCAGCAACCAGCCTTGCACTCAATTACAGCAGGGAAAATCACTAAGTGCCAAATTTGGACTGTAGGGCTGATGCTCAAAATAGTCCACTAGAAGCTATGCAGCAAGTCCTGTGTGCTCCATAAAGTGTGAATTTCAGAAATGTTATGACCCTCTCCATGATAATGGAGGAGGGTCATAACATCTGTTAAAAAATCAGGACATTTCTTTCTGACAGCTTTTTGCAATTTCTTCAGGTTTGCACAGTATGTCTTCAATGCGAAACCACTTCTCCAAGTGGGCGATCATTCCTCTAATTCCACAATAGAAACTAAAATAGAATATCATTTGTAACTTTACCTAGGGGAGCTGGAATTTGGTTTGCACAGACAATTTTTTTATTTGTGCATTTAACACATTCATAGTCAAGTCTTATTTTATTTCAAAGTAGAAACTAAATTAAACAACTACAACCGAAATTTATTTGGAATAAATTTTTTGATTGTGTTCAAAGATCTTATGCAAGTTCTTAATTGAACATCAGAATACATAAAGAAACAAAAAATAACATTTTTAAATCATAGAACATTGGTAGAATTTAAAAGTATTAGAATATACAGATTCTGTTTCAATAGCATTTGGTTAAAAACTCCATCTTAGAAGTTGACGTTATATTATGAACGTCTCGAGAAAGGATTTTAAATGCAGCCAGAAAAATTCGTTCAAGATCTATTGAATTGCCAGAATTCCTAAGATGTAACCAGTTCATTTTCAAATTCCAATTATTATGGTTTGCACACATTTATTCATAAAAAGAAAGCCACATAACTGTCATATCTTTTTGTATTTCTTTGGAAATGGTACAACACTTTCTGGTTGACACAAATATATTCTTTAAATTTTTCTTAAATTTTTGATTCATCTTACAATCTTTACATTATGCAGAGCATTCTTTTTTAAATTTTTGACGATCTTTATGATTATAATGTATCGGGTTTGTGTAGAGTTGTTTGTTTATTTTTTATGCAATCTCATAAAGTGCTTCTAAAAATTTAAGCATACTTGATCTTGACTGATACTTGCACTGATACTTGTTATATCCAAAATATAACAGTAAATCTAATAGTGGAGATAAATGCGAGTGTGACTATTACTGTAAAAACTAAATTTGACATTATAAAACTGAGTGCATTTGATATACTTGCTACTCAGCAGTGACGAGCAGGTAAACGAACATAATGTGTTCCATTAAGTACATTGAAAGATCAAACACTATGTGGTTATTCTGTGTATAAATGTTCTTTCTAAGTTAGTTTTCAAGTTACGACAAAACCTTGGAAACCTTACTTGTTCATAAATAGGGGAGCACCTGTAGGCAGTTAGGCCGACATCTTATGCAATTTTAATAATTATAAATAAATTAACTTTTAAATGTTGTAGAAAAAAGAGTCGACCCAGAGCAGAATTCAAACCAATAATTCTTGTTTACCATACAGATGTGTCACCTGTTATGCTACGCAGATCTCCGCACCTCGCTTCCACAATTAGAACATTTATTTTGAAAGTGGTGCAAGTCCATTTTTTGTTGTTTTGAAAAAATTTAAGGTTAGCATATTACTCAATTCAAAAATATAAATTAATTATGTCAAGTCTGGCAATGTTTCTACTAATTTATCAATAGGTAATTCAATTATATAAATTTCTTTTAGGCAAATTTAACTGAAATAATATATATTTAAGGGCTGTAAATGGACTTACAATTGACTAATTATGGAAACGGTGTAGAAATCATTTAATTTCAATTATGAAAAATTAAATATCACTTAAAATATATTTTGTATTAATCCAATTTTGTTTATAAATAATAACAAGAAATAAAACAGTAGTAGTACCTTTTTATTTTGAACATTATATTTATATATTGTTAAACTTAACATAAAGAGCATAAATAAATAATAGCAATATCTTATGTGGCAGTGTTTTGAAATGTTCATGATGCACAGGAGGTATAGAAGGTAATAACTGCTCCATATCCTTATATTTTTCGTATGTAATAGGTCTGGCATCGTTAAACAAAGGTGCCAGGGCGATTCTTTCAAATTTTGGCGGTCTTCCCCAACATGTAGGTGATAGATCTAATGTCTTAAATTCTGTGTCTTTCATCAATGTTTTATATAAAATAGTGCACTTTTTGCAAAACCTCATCCAACATATGAACTGTTTTGAAAGTGATATAAGTCCATTCTTTTTTCTTTCAAAATATTTAAAGGTTGCATTTTAGTCGATTTAAAAATACAAATAAAGTCTACTAAATTTGGCAATGTTTCTATGATTCTAGAAATATGCAAGTTGATTACATAAAGACTTTTATGTGAATTTAACTAAACCAATACATTCTTTTTGGGTTGTAAATGAACTTACGTCACTTTCATAAACAATGGTTATGCGATGTCATTTACTGACGAATTTTTAATTGATCAAAGCATATAGTTATTATAAAATACTAAGTGTGAATTGTTTATAAATAAAAAGTTCACACTAAATTATATGTGAATTATGCAATTTCTCAATTTTTTCAAAAATAGACTTAAACCACTTCTAAAATAAACGGTCTAATTATTGATCTATATAAAACTATACCAGTCGCTTCCAGTGACAACTGGGAAAGACTTTAGCTCCCATGGCCGTGTGTGGTTCTCAGATAGTTTTGGCATTTACTTTGGCATGGTGTATATGTATATATATTGATATATTACAGATTATTATTATTTTTCAATAACTAAGCATTTAAGCTGAAAGCTGTACAGTAGAGCCTCGAAAACTCGGCCTAATGTGGACCGAAGGGTGGCCGAGTTTGTGAAAATGCCGGGTTATTGGGAATGGCGTTAAAAAAATAAGTACGAGTGTGGAGTCCTCAGAAAATACTGTACTGTACTTGTATGTATTGTTTGCTTGAGAATACAACAGAGAATAAACTGCCCAAATACCCTTAAACAAAGGAAAAGTACGTCCTTTATGAAGGCATAGAGCCTTTACTACATGAAAATGAAAATTAATGAATACACTGTACAGTAATTTACCTGATAAGACAGACCTCAGAAAAATACTTTATGAGGCATAAAGCTGTCTATAATGAAAATTAATTAACTAAGGATTTTTTTGTCCTGCCAGGGTGTGGCCGAGTTATCCGGAGTGCCGAATTTTCGAGGCTCTACTGTATTAATGATTATGCTATCATTGATACAAAATACAATCAAGAAAAAGACATAAAATTGTTAAAGATAAAAATTATGTATAATTTAAACAACAATTACTTAAATTTTAACATTCCACACATTTGAAATTCAAACACTTATATTATAAATATTCAATAGACTTTGAATTTTCAAAATATCTAAGTTAATGTAAGGCAAAGTCAACTGTTTGGATCATTGCTTCGATAATCTAAAATTTCTATTTATTTCTTATACGAGAAACTTTTTATCATCAGAAAGGACTTAAAAATATATATATATATATGATAAATTGATATTTATAAAAAGATATTGATTCAAAGAAGATATTTTTATTGAGTAAAAAAAAGAATTAAGATGTGGTTTGAATAGAAATTTCACTTAAGAAAATCAATATACAGACTTAGAGTCCCGCTAGTCTGAATTGGGACCAAGCCCTGTTCAGAACTACAGTATAGATCTGCTGTTTTAATAGGCCATGTCAAACACTAATTTATTAATTTTGTACAGTATTAATACAGTATTACAATAAAATACAAATTTTTTTTGTTGTGGAATTCTATCTTTTTGTACCATTAAAACCATTTAAATTCAACTGGAAAATAAAAAAAAACATATATTTTGCAAGCTAAAAAATTTCCTCTCCACCGACTAAAACATGTTCAGATTAGGCAGACGTTAGCGGTGTTCGGACTAGTGGGACTCTACTGTATATGTAAAACTAGCAAATGTCATTTGGTAAAATCAATAATTTCTTTTTACATAATCTTAAGAAAAATAATTGATTTTATTCATCATTAATGTTCAATAAATCTTACACGGCGTATTGCACTTTATGATGCACACTAATTAATTTTAAGTTGAACAGTAGGATCACGAAAAACTCATTTTCTTGAAAATAAGAAAATCAAAACTCAAAAATTATATCTTGAATACAGCGCTGGCAATGGTGAATGGCATCCGCTACTAGAAGTTAAATATTCCAGTTTTGAGGGACGATCATTGATGAGCTATAAATATTTTAAGGAAGGAACTCATCGAGGCAAGATTAAGATCAATAACTATACATAGCCAAATGGTCAAGATACTATCAATAATTTTTTGATCAATTTTTTTATTATCTACACATTTATTAATCACAGTAAGCTATGCTATCACCCCTTGCAAAACCATAAAAAAAATATGTAATATGAATCTACTACTACCAGATAAATATATGCCAACTCCTTACCACAAAACATTAATGTCACAGCTTATAGTATTATTAACTATTTGTGAGAGTATTTGTAATACATTGACACTACATTTAGATCCCTTATGAGTAGAGTCAGGAACGCCATGACATAATTACCAGAAAATTGAGCAAAACACCCTTGGCCATCTATGCATCAGATGCAGATATAGAGATTTTCTTTGACAGATCTCACCTATGTCGAAACGCATTACCATCGCATCTAAAATACCTGGAGATTCTTAAGATATATAGAGCTATTTCTAGAGAAAAGGCTATCAACAGCAGGACTCCTATGTTGCCTGCCTGTAGGGCAGTATTCGAGCACATTTAGCTTCTATGTAAACAGTTCTTGCTTAGTATATATATTATGATCATATCTTATCATTATATTTGGAGATTATTATTATATATCTGTTAGAGTATATTTTATTATGTTATTTATAAGCATTTAACCTTTTTCTAATTATTTTTGTAATTTATTACTGCATTCCTGTGCAGGGGCAAGACACTGCAGTGATAATTTGAGATGGAAAGGCNTAAAAAGGAGAAGTAAAAAAGAATATTTGCAATGAAAAAACTGTACATTGCACTGTACGCTATCAGTGCACAAATACTTTTTAAGAAAACAAACGCTGACAACCAAGACTCTGTGCAGCTTTTCCCATATATTAACACTGCAGAAAAATTATGAGCATAACTCTTGTGAGCATCACTTGGAATGAGCACAATCTGACACAACTTCAGTTTAAAATAAATTTAGCCTCAAAGAAATATCATTCTCTTCTATTTCTTCATCTCCATACAACAAAACAATTCCAATTCATTTCAAACAGAGTGTTGCATTTGCTTGTAATAATACAACATGTTACACATCACATCGTTGCTCGTAATTCTGCGTGATAAAATTTTAATATAAAATAATTTTAGTAATGCAAACTGTGCAGATTGTAAATTTTTTTCATTTTGTAACGTTGTTATTCAAGCATTGTAACAAATCACAAATCTTCTCATCTAAATATCAGTATTTTGAACAATCTTCTACTTACTTTATTGTCCGGTACTTCTTAACTATTCGTAAAAACAAACGTTTTCAGCCTCCGTCGAGGTCTGCTTCAGGTTAAAAAACAATCGGATTCCACTCTTAGAACAAACATTTCGCTTTAAAATATATTCAAACTTATGCGCGTGTTATGTATCATCGTCATTTTCTTGTTCTTCGCATACGTAGCACCAAGCATAGGAAAGTGTGTTGCCGTCTTTGGTGTTAAAACATCTCCTTGTCCATCGACTTTGTAATTACAAAGCCAGCCGGACAAGGCTTTGGACAAACACGCTTTCCTATGCTTGGTGCTACATATGTGAAGAACAAGAAAACGATGACGATACACAACACGTGCATAAGTCGATTATATTTTTAAATGAAACGTTCATTCTAAGAATGGAATCCAATTGTTTTTTTAACCTGAAGCAGACCTCGATGGAGGCTGAAAACGTTTGTTTTTACGAATAGTTAAGAAGCACCGGACAATAAAGGTTTAGTAAGTACTAGATTGTAACAAATGCATTCATTTAATAAAATTCTCATAATGTTTTAAGATATAAAGCTAACAATTTACAGTCAACGTTGTGTGGTAAATTGCCTAATTTTTGATGGTCCACACATTATTTCTTTGATATTGCTCCATTTCATTTATAGAAAATGTTCCTGGCTAAAAACTAAGCAAAAAATTTTCATACTTTCTGTAATATTTTGAGTGATATCAATTTTCGAATTGAGATAAATCGAATTTGATAACCACACAAGTATATCACATAAAATATATATATAAATTAAGTTAAAGTAATCAGATCCGACAAAACTGGTTGTTAAATGTTAGAGACAACATTCTTCAAAGAACAATAAAACAACATTGTCATTTGACCCACTTACAAGTTGAAAGGGAACTTTTGTTTGCAGGGTGATAAAACAATTAGTAATAGAGGTCTGTTGTGGCTACACTGAAGAAAAAAAAATTTTTTACTACACTAACCTTAACAGACAACCTATCCCTCTCCAATTACAAACAATGTCAATCCATCACACGAGATATTTTACAGCAAAGTGAAATTTGATATGTTTATTTTATTGCTTTATCAGATCAAATTATAATAAAATAAGCATAAAAAAACACATTTGTTGTCAATCTCCAAGTATTTTACACTGACAGAAAAAAGACGAAATGTCAACGATATGTCGTAATTGCAGTTTTTGATGCAATGCCAAGAATTTCATTTTGGAATAAAAAGTGGCATCTGAGATGTCGTGCAAGCAGTTGACCTTGCATGACTTCTGTAGGGTTAACACACTATACTAAAATTGGACTGTAAGTTGTCTTAATTTCTCAAAAAGCAATGCTTCAAGTTATAATTTATTCCAAATTCTAATACTCAATATAATAGTTGTTTTGTCAAAACAATACTTTTCACACTTTTCAGCAATTGGTTTATTTAAGGTAAAAACATACAGAAATAGTTGTTAAGGTATTTCACGTGATGCCTTTGTACGGTGTTTTAGATATTGTATCAATATTTCTCTTTTCAATTATTTGCATAAATCAAAATATAAAAACATGAGTGTTTCTACACTTAATAAAGAAAAGCAAATTTTTAAACTGACTTGATTTTTATGTAATTTTTACACTGATAATTTAAACAGCTGACTTAGAATAATTAGAATTAGAATAGTCTTAGAAAGCAATAAACATCTAATTTAATTAAACAATGATTTCACCCAAAGTGCAATTGATCTGTACAATTTACAAAAATATTTCTCCGAGGGGCAATCAGAAAAAAGTTTCCCTACGGAAGAAAAATACAAGGTTGTGAACTGATAAAGTGGCAACAATACTTTACTTTTCCACATAGTTTCAATTATGGTTCAAATACTCGTCACAGCATGAAATACGTTTTTCCATCCTGATACTGAAGAAGTCCAAACTCTGTTGTCGTAGCCACATTCTTGCAGCACATTCGTACTCATTGTCATACATAAAGCAGCAACCAGCCTTGCACTCAATTACAGCAGGGAAAATCACTAAGTGCCAAATTTGGACTGTAGGGCTGATGCTCAAAATAGTCCACTAGAAGCTATGCAGCAAGTCCTGTGTGCTCCATAAAGTGTGAATTTCAGAAATGTTATGACCCTCTCCATGATAATGGAGGAGGGTCATAACATCTGTTAAAAAATCAGGACATTTCTTTCTGACAGCTTTTTGCAATTTCTTCAGGTTTGCACAGTATGTCTTCAATGCGAAACCACTTCTCCAAGTGGGCGATCATTCCTCTAATTCCACAATAGAAACTAAAATAGAATATCATTTGTAACTTTACCTAACGGAGCTGGGATTTGGTTTGCACAGACAATTTTTTTATTTGTGCATTTAACACATTCATAGTCAAGTCTTATTTTATTTCAAAGTAGAAACTAAATTAAACAACTACAACCGAAATTTATTTGGAATAAATTTTTTGATTGTGTTCAAAGATCTTATGCAAGTTCTTAATTGAACATCAGAATACATAAAGAAACAAAAAATAACATTTTTAAATCATAGAACATTGGTAGAATTTAAAAGTATTAGAATATACAGATTCTGTTTCAATAGCATTTGGTTAAAAACTCCATCTTAGAAGTTGACGTTATATTATGAACGTCTCGAGAAAGGATTTTAAATGCAGCCAGAAAAATTCGTTCAAGATCTATTGAATTGCCAGAATTCCTAAGATGTAACCAGTTCATTTTCAAATTCCAATTATTATGGTTTGCACACATTTATTCATAAAAAGAAAGCCACATAACTGTCATATCTTTTTGTATTTCTTTGGAAATGGTACAACACTTTCTGGTTGACACAAATATATTCTTTAAATTTTTCTTAAATTTTTGATTCATCTTACAATCTTTACATTATGCAGAGCATTCTTTTTTAAATTTTTGACGATCTTTATGATTATAATGTATCGGGTTTGTGTAGAGTTGTTTGTTTATTTTTTATGCAATCTCATAAAGTGCTTCTAAAAATTTAAGCATACTTGATCTTGACTGATACTTGCACTGATACTTGTTATATCCAAAATATAACAGTAAATCTAATAGTGGAGATAAATGCGAGTGTGACTATTACTGTAAAAACTAAATTTGACATTATAAAACTGAGTGCATTTGATATACTTGCTACTCAGCAGTGACGAGCAGGTAAACGAACATAATGTGTTCCATTAAGTACATTGAAAGATCAAACACTATGTGGTTATTCTGTGTATAAATGTTCTTTCTAAGTTAGTTTTCAAGTTACGACAAAACCTTGGAAACCTTACTTGTTCATAAATAGGGGAGCACCTGTAGGCAGTTAGGCCGACATCTTATGCAATTTTAATAATTATAAATAAATTAACTTTTAAATGTTCTAGAAAAAAGAGTCGACCCAGAGCAGAATTCAAACCAATAATTCTTGTTTACCATACAGATGTGTCACCTGTTATGCTACGCAGATCTCCGCACCTCGCTTCCACAATTAGAACATTTATTTTGAAAGTGGTGCAAGTCCATTTTTTGTTGTTTTGAAAAAATTTAAGGTTAGCATATTACTCAATTCAAAAATATAAATTAATTATGTCAAGTCTGGCAATGTTTCTACTAATTTATCAATAGGTAATTCAATTATATAAATTTCTTTTAGGCAAATTTAACTGAAATAATATATATTTAAGGGCTGTAAATGGACTTACAATTGACTAATTATGGAAACGGTGTAGAAATCATTTAATTTCAATTATGAAAAATTAAATATCACTTAAAATATATTTTGTATTAATCCAATTTTGTTTATAAATAATAACAAGAAATAAAACAGTAGTAGTACCTTTTTATTTTGAACATTATATTTATATATTGTTAAACTTAACATAAAGAGCATAAATAAATAATAGCAATATCTTATGTGGCAGTGTTTTGAAATGTTCATGATGCACAGGAGGTATAGAAGGTAATAACTGCTCCATATCCTTATATTTTTCGTATGTAATAGGTCTGGCATCGTTAAACAAAGGTGCCAGGGCGATTCTTTCAAATTTTGGCGGTCTTCCCCAACATGTAGGTGATAGATCTAATGTCTTAAATTCTGTGTCTTTCATCAATGTTTTATATAAAATAGTGCACTTTTTGCAAAACCTCATCCAACATATGAACTGTTTTGAAAGTGATATAAGTCCATTCTTTTTTCTTTCAAAATATTTAAAGGTTGCATTTTAGTCGATTTAAAAATACAAATAAAGTCTACTAAATTTGGCAATGTTTCTATGATTCTAGAAATATGCAAGTTGATTACATAAAGACTTTTATGTGAATTTAACTAAACCAATACATTCTTTTTGGGTTGTAAATGAACTTACGTCACTTTCATAAACAATGGTTATGCGATGTCATTTACTGACGAATTTTTAATTGATCAAAGCATATAGTTATTATAAAATACTAAGTGTGAATTGTTTATAAATAAAAAGTTCACACTAAATTATATGTGAATTATGCAATTTCTCAATTTTTTCAAAAATAGACTTAAACCACTTCTAAAATAAACGGTCTAATTATTGATCTATATAAAACTATACCAGTCGCTTCCAGTGACAACTGGGAAAGACTTTAGCTCCCATGGCCGTGTGTGGTTCTCAGATAGTTTTGGCATTTACTTTGGCATGGTGTATATGTATATATATTGATATATTACAGATTATTATTATTTTTCAATAACTAAGCATTTAAGCTGAAAGCTGTACAGTAGAGCCTCGAAAACTCGGCCTAATGTGGACCGAAGGGTGGCCGAGTTTGTGAAAATGCCGGGTTATTGGGAATGGCGTTAAAAAAATAAGTACGAGTGTGGAGTCCTCAGAAAATACTGTACTGTACTTGTATGTATTGTTTGCTTGAGAATACAACAGAGAATAAACTGCCCAAATACCCTTAAACAAAGGAAAAGTACGTCCTTTATGAAGGCATAGAGCCTTTACTACATGAAAATGAAAATTAATGAATACACTGTGTACAGTAATTTACCTGATAAGACAGACCTCAGAAAAATACTTTATGAGGCATAAAGCTGTCTATAATGAAAATTAATTAACTAAGGATTTTTTTGTCCTGCCAGGGTGTGGCCGAGTTATCCGGAGTGCCGAATTTTCGAGGCTCTACTGTATTAATGATTATGCTATCATTGATACAAAATACAATCAAGAAAAAGACATAAAATTGTTAAAGATAAAAATTATGTATAATTTAAACAACAATTACTTAAATTTTAACATTCCACACATTTGAAATTCAAACACTTATATTATAAATATTCAATAGACTTTGAATTTTCAAAATATCTAAGTTAATGTAAGGCAAAGTCAACTGTTTGGATCATTGCTTCGATAATCTAAAATTTCTATTTATTTCTTATACGAGAAACTTTTTATCATCAGAAAGGACTTAAAAATATATATATATATATGATAAATTGATATTTATAAAAAGATATTGATTCAAAGAAGATATTTTTATTGAGTAAAAAAAAGAATTAAGATGTGGTTTGAATAGAAATTTCACTTAAGAAAATCAATATACAGACTTAGAGTCCCGCTAGTCTGAATTGGGACCAAGCCCTGTTCAGAACTACAGTATAGATCTGCTGTTTTAATAGGCCATGTCAAACACTAATTTATTAATTTTGTACAGTATTAATACAGTATTACAATAAAATACAAATTTTTTTTGTTGTGGAATTCTATCTTTTTGTACCATTAAAACCATTTAAATTCAACTGGAAAATAAAAAAAAACATATATTTTGCAAGCTAAAAAATTTCCTCTCCACCGACTAAAACATGTTCAGATTAGGCAGACGTTAGCGGTGTTCGGACTAGTGGGACTCTACTGTATATGTAAAACTAGCAAATGTCATTTGGTAAAATCAATAATTTCTTTTTACATAATCTTAAGAAAAATAATTGATTTTATTCATCATTAATGTTCAATAAATCTTACACGGCGTATTGCACTTTATGATGCACACTAATTAATTTTAAGTTGAACAGTAGGATCACGAAAAACTCATTTTCTTGAAAATAAGAAAATCAAAACTCAAAAATTACATCTTGAATACAGCGCTGGCAATGGTGAATGGCATCCGCTACTAGAAGTTAAATATTCCAGTTTTGAGGGACGATCATTGATGAGCTATAAATATTTTAAGGAAGGAACTCATCGAGGCAAGATTAAGATCAATAACTATACATAGCCAAATGGTCAAGATACTATCAATAATTTTTTGATCAATTTTTTTATTATCTACACATTTATTAATCACAGTAAGCTATGCTATCACCCCTTGCAAAACCATAAAAAAAATATGTAATATGAATCTACTACTACCAGATAAATATATGCCAACTCCTTACCACAAAACATTAATGTCACAGCTTATAGTATTATTAACTATTTGTGAGAGTATTTGTAATACATTGACACTACATTTAGATCCCTTATGAGTAGAGTCAGGAACGCCATGACATAATTACCAGAAAATTGAGCAAAACACCCTTGGCCATCTATGCATCAGATGCAGATATAGAGATTTTCTTTGACAGATCTCACCTATGTCGAAACGCATTACCATCGCATCTAAAATACCTGGAGATTCTTAAGATATATAGAGCTATTTCTAGAGAAAAGGCTATCAACAGCAGGACTCCTATGTTGCCTGCCTGTAGGGCAGTATTCGAGCACATTTAGCTTCTATGTAAACAGTTCTTGCTTAGTATATATATTATGATCATATCTTATCATTATATTTGGAGATTATTATTATATATCTGTTAGAGTATATTTTATTATGTTATTTATAAGCATTTAACCTTTTTCTAATTATTTTTGTAATTTATTACTGCATTCCTGTGCAGGGGCAAGACACTGCAGTGATAATTTGAGATGGAAAGGCATATATTTTAAATTAAATAAATTAAATATATGATTAAAAATTGTAATCCAGCACTGTGACAATGTCACAATAAATAATTGATTGTATTTACTTAGTTTTACTTTCAATCAAAACTTCTTCCAAAACAAAGTTTTGGAAGAAGTTTTGGATTTAACATAAACGCTGGTTGTTAAATCCCACTTACCAATGTCGTGAAACTCACCTTGTTTTTGTAATTTTAACAGCACTGAAGAGGGATTGGGAATACAAGCCAACCCGAAATGCATCTGAATTTTTTAAAAAAAGTGTTCTTTTAAATAAACCGTAACCTTTTCCTAACTAATTGCTGTTTGATTGTCTACCAAAATCAACATTTGGATTACAAAGATGCTACACACAGGCTAAATTTCTATTTATTTAGAAGAAAAACTATTTGCTTAATAAAAAGTAGAAAGAACAGAAACAGAAAAGTAGTTTGAAATTATCATCATTTATTCATGGTTCATTAATGATGTTAACATTTCTAATACAGTAGTTCCTCATACTTCAAATTTAATTCATTCCAAGAAGCTGTTTGAAGACCGAATCAATTTTTCCCATTAGAAATAAATGGGAAGTGAATTGATACAATTCCAGACCTTAAACAATACCCACTTCAATAAGGTTAAAACAGTGAATACACATAATTTTATAATAAAAATAACACAAACACCCTAATAATAAATAAACACCAAAACCAACACTGTGCAATAAAATAAAAATTACATATTAAACATGGTCGCCAGATCCATCATGCGCATACTGCTTCACAACAAGTTCCTTTTTTCAGTTCAATTGTGGATATAACAACCTTTCTCTTAGGCTCTGTTGCTTTCACACTATTCTTAGATGCTGTGGTTAATAAGGTCATACTGAATTGAATAGAAAGTTTTTGCATACTTTTAACAGTTGTCATGGTAACATACGATTTAATTATAACATTTGTGAAATTTAAGACATTATTATTAACCTGAAATTATAATCTTTTAAACAAAGATTATTTTAAACTTTTTACTTTGCAAAACAACCACTCAAAACTGGGTTAACTTGATAACACCATCTGTAAACTTTCTATCCTCTCCCCTTTTTCTCGCATTACCTCCCCTCTTGACACATGTACAGTTCCAATCTCTCCATGGTTTTATTAGCTGCAGAATCATTTAGCGTGACAATGCCCATTTTAACACGGGCGGAAAACATTAGCTCACTTATTATCTATGCTGGCTTTTGGTTTCAGATGCTGTTTTTACTTTACATTTTGTTAGAACAAAATCAAATTGAAATGTCTTCAGATAAAAAAATCATATTAGACATATTACATTTTTAAAGTTTCAGAAAGGATACAATATAATACAAACAGTAAAAAATATCATAATGTGTACAGGGAAAATGCTCCTAAACTTTGAACGAATCAAATGTGGTTTAAATTATTTCAAACAGTTCTTTGTGTCAAGCTTTTGAAAGAATTTCCTCTGGCCACGAATAGTCATTGATCTGGTCAACTTTGTTCATTGAAGCCAGTCTTTAGTGTGGGCCTATCGGACCTGGGCCCATGGGCCTCCAGACATTGGGAGCCTCCTGACATTCAAGACCTCAAAAATATGCAAAATTGAATAGAGCAACAAGTAATAAAATTATTATAAACAGTAAACAATCAAAAGATATATTTGATAAATTTTATTAATCATAAATATAACAATACGCTTTGCAGAGAAAGCTAATTGAAAAAATTTATGAACATTAGCACTCCATTACGACTTCCTTAAGGGGCCTCCAAGCTTTTCTTGGTCCAGGGCCTCTCATGTACCATAGACGGGCCTTATTGAAGCATTGCCTTCTGTAATCTTTTCTACAGGAATGTGAAGTAGAACACGGTAATCTGCACAGCAATGTCTGTTGGTAAGCAAAGATGCCATGTTAAGCATTTTTTTCACATATATTTAACATATAAACCAGCAAAATATAACATTGAGGCGATATTGTCAACGGGCATTCTGGAGAAGCTTGGGTATATTATTCAAACTTCTCCAGAATGTCCATAGTTCTATCACAATTTTCAATGAACAGATTACTGAAAAATAGTTGGTATGCTAAATCAGATGGAATGCTGAATCAAATTAGCTTTACATTAGCTTTAATTGACTAATCTTCTGACACTTCAAAATACTGTACTTTAGTAGCACAATTCTTTTCATCAGAGAGGAGGAGAAAAAGATAGCCAATGCCAAATTCCATCCCTTTGGTCAACAAAATGAAGTCACCTACCACTTGTTTGAGAAAAAGATACACTATCAACTAGCAGAAAATTTGTAGAATTATAAATTTAATGTTAAAGACATGTGGAAGAGCTACAGAACACCACACTACTTAACGATAAACACATCATTCCTAGACTTTGTCCCCTTATATCCATCATGTTACAACCATACTTCTGTATTGTGAGATTGGTTGTTCGAAACAATTAAAGATCTTCATCACCACAGCCAAATATTGGAACTAACATTTTATGCTAGTTCTCATGCTTCCAATTTAATAACAACAATTACCTACAGAAAGGGGAATACCTGTGGCTATACACCATATTGTATGCTTTTGTCCTTCTGACATTTTTTCCTGTTCTTTGATCTTTCCAACTTCTAGAACTTTCTAATCTTCTTTCTTGGAGGTAAGGGCCATGTCCTGGGGCTGTATTCTGGTCACTGTCTCTCGTCTCTCACAAGCCGGTCGCTGATTGGCTAATTCAAACGATTAGCCAATCAGCGACCAGCTTGCGAAAGATGGGATNTGAAAAATTAAATATCACTTAAAATATATTTTGTATTAATCCAATTTTGTTTATAAATAATAACAAGAAATAAAACAGTAGTAGTACCTTTTTATTTTGAACATTATATTTATATATTGTTAAACTTAACATAAAGAGCATAAATAAATAATAGCAATATCTTATGTGGCAGTGTTTTGAAATGTTCATGATGCACAGGAGGTATAGAAGGTAATAACTGCTCCATATCCTTATATTTTTCGTATGTAATAGGTCTGGCATCGTTAAACAAAGGTGCCAGGGCGATTCTTTCAAATTTTGGCGGTCTTCCCCAACATGTAGGTGATAGATCTAATGTCTTAAATTCTGTGTCTTTCATCAATGTTTTATATAAAATAGTGCACTTTTTGCAAAACCTCATCCAACATATGAACTGTTTTGAAAGTGATATAAGTCCATTCTTTTTTCTTTCAAAATATTTAAAGGTTGCATTTTAGTCGATTTAAAAATACAAATAAAGTCTACTAAATTTGGCAATGTTTCTATGATTTTAGAAATATGCAAGTTGATTACATAAAGACTTTTATGTGAATTTAACTAAACCAATACATTCTTTTTGGGTTGTAAATGAACTTACGTCACTTTCATAAACAATGGTTATGCGATGTCATTTACTGACGAATTTTTAATTGATCAAAGCATATAGTTATTATAAAATACTAAGTGTGAATTGTTTATAAATAAAAAGTTCACACTAAATTATATGTGAATTATGCAATTTCTCAATTTTTTCAAAAATAGACTTAAACCACTTCTAAAATAAACGGTCTAATTATTGATCTATATAAAACTATACCAGTCGCTTCCAGTGACAACTGGGAAAGACTTTAGCTCCCATGGCCGTGTGTGGTTCTCAGATAGTTTTGGCATTTACTTTGGCATGGTGTATATGTATATATATTGATATATTACAGATTATTATTATTTTTCAATAACTAAGCATTTAAGCTGAAAGCTGTACAGTAGAGCCTCGAAAACTCGGCCTAATGTGGACCGAAGGGTGGCTGAGTTTGTGAAAATGCCGGGTTATTGGGAATGGCGTTAAAAAAATAAGTACGAGTGTGGAGTCCTCAGAAAATACTGTACTGTACTTGTATGTATTGTTTGCTTGAGAATACAACAAAGAATATGCTGCCCAAAAATCTTTAAACAAAGGAAAAGTACATCTTTTATGAAGGCATAGAATAGAGCCTTTACTACATGAAAATGAAAATTAATGAATACACTGTACAGTAATTTACCTGATAAGACAGACCTCAGAAAAATACTTTATGAGGCATAAAGCTGTCTTTATCATGAAAATTAATTAACTAAGGATTTTTTTGCCCTGCCAGGGTGTGGCCGAGTTATCCGGAGTGCCGAGTTATCGAGA